>NC_044003.1:6971986-7271986 GCF_902150065.1 Myripristis murdjan
CACCAGGCACTGTGCACTATTTCCTTGCTTTCTGCTCCTCTCACATCCTAGCGCTGCTCTCACTTCCTACACCTCTCTTTCTTCTCCTCTCTCTCTCTCTCTCTCTCTCTCTCTCTCTCTCTTTCTGATTAATTATACCACTAAATCACCAGCAGGCGCGACAGGCAGCTTTTCTTTCTTCGCGGGGCCTTCGCTCTCTTCCTCTCTTTCTCCAAACTTCCCTCCTTTTCTGTGGCGTTCAGACCTCCCCTCCTCTCTTATTGTTCTGGAGTGAGCTCCGGCTGGAGGAGTGCCGATGCGGCGCGGCTCGACTTGTTTTCCTCCAAATGTTATTTATCTGGTTAAAACTGCGACTGAACACCAGAGACAACTTCAGGCTGTTTTTTTTTTTTTTTTTTTTTTTTTTTTGCACGTTCAGACCTGAGAGCTGCCCGGAGCAATTTATTATAGTAAACTAACAACAAAGGATGAAAGGTTTTTTACAGGAAGGCATAAACGGTGATAAAAATCAAAACCAGACTGTGTAAAAAAAAAAAAAACAAATATATATTCATAGTAATGTGGCAGGTGACTGCACATCTTCAAAGATTTACCCAGCAGGAGCCAGGGGAGAGAAATCTGATGTTGTGTGCAACACAGAATAATAAACTGAAAGGAAATAAAGAAAATAAGATGTTTACGCTGCATCTCAGTTTTGTTTTTGCATTAAAAATTATTATATTGCTAATGTTGGTATTGCTAATGTTGTGGGGACATAAATCTGTTTACACAGTCACGTTGTGGGGACTCGCCTCCCTTATGGGGATAAAAAGCAAGTCCCCATAAGTGAAAATCATTAATTTTAGGGTGAAGACTTGATTTAAAGATAAGATAACTTTAGGGTTAGGTTAAGGTTAGGGTTAGGGTTAGGTATTAGGGAATCATATCATATCATAATGCACTGGCCCACAACTAACTTTATTTTTCTGTTTCTCTTTTTTTCAGGGTACCCAGACCTTGGAGGAGTTTCAGGTAAGATACTTTTCTATTTTTTATTTTTTATTTTCTATACATATTTTTTTCAGGAATTTTTTTATTATTTTAAATTTTTTTTAAAAAAATGTATTAAATTGTATTATTTTTTTATTTTTTATGGTCATTTTATATTATTCATATGTGTGTGTTTCAATATATGTGATGCAAAACATGTTCTAAGAGGTGAGTATAAAATAAGGGATTTTAAAGGTTTAAGAGAAATCAATTCTCCAACTCTAAAAGGGGAGACTAGGCCTTTCATACTAGAATTTAAAATGAAAATAAATACGTGATAAAATTATCCTAAAAGGTTAGGCAGGTAGTGGTTAGGGTTAAGGTTAGGATAAATCTCCAGGAAATGAATGTAAGTCAATGTAATGTCCTCTGAAGTGATGGAAACACGACTGTGTGTGTGTGTGTGTGTGTGTGTGTGTGTGTGTGTGTCCCCTCCTCAGTCCATACGCTCGCCTCATCGCGTGACGTCTTGCTTTGCTTTGAAAGGCATCACGTTGTTTGTGTATCACATCACATTGTATTGAGTTGCATGGCATCATGTTGCATATTGAAGGAAATCAGTTTGCATCATGTGCATTGTGTTGTTTTGCACTGCATCACATTGTATTACACTGTATGGGATTTAATCACATTGCATTGCATCTTGTATACCATAGAAAGGCATTGCATTGTATTGCAGTGATTTGAATACACCACATTGCCTGGCATCATAACATTTTATTTCATATCTTTCACCATCAGCAGCACTTTATCTTACTGCTTACTTAAAATCTTTATTAGTATTTATTTCCTTATGACTTTTATTTTATTTTATTTATACCTCTGTTTTGCTACCTCATTCTATATCCCTTATTGCAATTACTTGATTGTATGTATGCTGTTTATGCCTATATGTGTATGATAATATGTGTTGCTCTAAGTTATGTGGGAATATATGTATGTATTTCCTCTTTGGTAGACGTTGAGTTTAAATTCAATTACTTTGTGTGTCATACTTACTTCTTAGGCGCCTGTTTTCCTTCCTATATGTCACTGACCCTTTGTGTGATTTAGTGCTTTAACATTTTTGACTACCACTGTGCTGCTGAATGCATGAAGATGCCTTAAAATTCAATAAAAACATTTCATGACAAAAAAAAAAAACATTTTATTTCATATCATATTAACATTATATTACATTGCATAGCATATTAACATCACATTACATTGTACTGTATGATGTATTGCATCATATTTTATTGCATTGTATTGTATTTCATTGTATCACATAGTGCATGTTATTGTTTTGTGTTGTAATGCAGCTGTATCACATGAGAGTGCTACATCTACAAACAATGTTATTCATCAAATAACGGTAATACAACACAACAGATTATGATTTACTCGTTTAAGCAGTTTTTCGGCTCTGTCAGCAAGTAGCTCCATCAGAAATCAAACGACTGAAATGAACACAGCGAGCTGGTTTGCTGGGAGGCGTCCGTCGTAGTATCAGCTCATGCTACTTTCTTCAAATCAAATCAAATCAAATCAAATCAAGTCAAATCAAATCAAATTAAATCAAGTCAAATCAAATCAAGCTTTATGGTCATTAAGCTGCACATACAACAGCAGTGCACACAAAATGAGATGGCGTTTCTAACCTTTATCCCGTAAAACAAACTAAAATTTAGATATAACACACACACACACACACACACACACACACACACACACACACACGCACGCACACACACACGCACGCACACACGCACACATCCCCAAGGCACTAGGCAATGTCTGTATAATAAATAGGCACAAATAAATAGCTATGAGCACCATAAATAGTTAAGCCTATAAAGCCATTTGTATCATATATGATACACATTTTCAATTCTGTTTTTCATTTTCAGTTTAATCAATACTTGACCAAAATACTGTTGTATACCTTTGAACACTTCCCCTGTTCACCCTGGACCATACCATTGGCACTTCAAGTACATATCATATATCATACAGCAGAAAGGTCGTGTAATAACATATTTTTTGAATTCTCTTTTTTTATATATATTTTGTTATAGGACTAAATAAAGGGTTCAAGTTCAAAAAATTGGAATTTTCTGCCAATTCTTTCATAGTTCAGGCTTTATAGGGTTAATAAATAATGAGTAGTAAATTCTTGCCTGTAAAGCAGCGCCTCCTGACCCTCATTTTAACCAAAACCAAAACCAAAACCACAGCCTGGGAGGCGGCGCTGCCCATCAACAGTGAGGACACAACATGAGGAAAGCTGCCGCTGGTTTCCACACTTCTGTCCTCCCACACATCATCCTCTGATCATCGTTCACGCTTTAACTGCACTTCTTTCTAGAAACAATCCATCTTTGTGGATTAAGACCTAGATCCCAGGTGTTAACGCAATTAACGGTTATTACTGAGATTAGCAAGGAAACAAGGAAGTTAGCAAGGAAACAAGGAAGTCACAATCTCCGATCAATGGATGTCCTGCAATTTGTTGTCCCCAAAGTGCAAACTGAACTGGGCAAGAAAGCATTTAGGTTTTCAGCACCTAATGCTTGGAATAAATTACAATCTGATCTTCGACTTAAAGCCCTTGTTACACTGAATGAGTTTAAAGCCCTGGTGAAATCAGTGCAGTCTGCATTGTCTGTATGCACGTGCTTTATGTAAGCAAGTTTTAATGTTGTAAATTTTATGTGCTGTTTATGGCTGTTTATTGTTTTTAATGTACTGTAACTATGCTGAACTAACTATTCTAACTGTGCTCCCTTGAAAAAGAGATATTTGATCTCAGTGGGACTAACCTGGGGCTATAATATAATATAATAATAATGTAAAGTGGAGTGATACGTAACAGTGAAACACCAGAGTGCTGTTACACTGTATATCAGCACACACAGAATATCTTTTGTCCAATCAGATTCTGTACCAGATCTGATTATGTATCGCGTTGTATTGCATTGTGATGCACTGAGCTACACTGCATCATATTGTGTTGTATTGTATCATCTTACTTTACATTGTATCATACTGCATTGTATCGTATCGAATTATAATGAGGTTATTATTATAATTAAGTTCAGGAACAGGACCACGCCCCGCTCCTTCTCACTAATTCACAACACCTGTGCCTCGTTAATCCAAATCACCTGTGCCTCCCCCAGCCACATACCTGCACGCACATATATAAGCACGCCTAACCTCCACCTCTCCCGTTTGTCTCAGTTCTCTCAACCCCTGTGGCGAGTTTGCACGTTCTCCCCGTGTTCGCGTGTTTTTCTACCAGGCACTCCGGTCTCCTCCCACCAATAAAGACATGCACCTTAAGGGCCTACACTTCCACCTCAGTTATTCTATTCTCTTCCTTCATCATAGGAACCACCGGGGGAGGATGAAGCAAAAAACTTGCTCATTGAGACGTGCCCCCACCCTGAGTCTCCGCCCCCGGGTTCCTAGACGCTCCAGCCTCGACTCCTTCATCTCTCTGAACTCGTCATCCATCCTCATCCGGCTTCCATCACTCCCCTCACCCTCACATCCATCGTCATCGACCCTCACCTTGACCCCTCCTGAATCTTCAAATAAACTATTTAAACTATAAACAAATGGCGTGGTCTTAGTTAGTGAACTGTATAATAATGCATTGGATTGTTAGATATTGCATCATTCAGCATTCAGAATTATATTGATAATCTGAATTAAATCATCCTGAATCACTGGTTTAAAGTGGGTCTTATGCAGTGATGGGAGTAACGGCGTTACAAAGAAATGGCGTTACTTTTATCAGTAACGAGTAATCAAAGAAATTATTGTTTCCCCCGTTACAACGCCGTTACCGTTACTGACAATAAAATGCGCCGTTACTAGCCATTACTTACTACTAATAATTATTATTATTTTATTATCCTATTCAAAAAAATGTGCGTCTTGTGGAGAAAAAGCGGTGTGTCAAGTTTCAAACCGGTCGGACTTTGCAGTTTTTCGTAACTTATCAACAACATGGACAATGAGCACAAATTAGAAGAAGCACATGTGTTACCCAACAGCAGAGCGGATAGTATCTCCTCCCGCCATACAGAAGACCGGGGGTTCAATTCCCCACCTGGACGAGCTGGCATCACTACTTTAAACTGTAATGAATTACTTTTTCAAAGTAACGTGCCCAACACTGACAATAGCTGGGTTTCCATCCAAATATATCGAAATTTTTGAGCGAATTTTTGTCAAAATGCACAAAAGAAAATGCGAATTCATGCCTGTTTCCATTAGTTTTGTTTTGCGATTATTGAGAGGAGAGTGCGCCGAGAGATGATGTCATAAGATAGCGTCTGTGTGTCCGCTGAACAACAACAAACACTCAGCTGACACTCAACAGCTGATCATGGACAGATTCCTGCTGAACTTGTCGGCTCTTGGGAGAAGTCTGCTTACTCTTTTGGCAGCGCTAACTTTGTACCGAACCATCCTAAATAAGGAATAAGAGACTAATAATAATAAAAATAATATTATGAATAATAATAACTAATAATAAGACTGTAGCGTAGAAGTGTGACGTGGTATCCGGTCCAGTCATCGTTTATTCGCAAAACCTGTTTCCACAGCAAAAAGTCGCATTTTCGTTTATCGATACGCTGAGAAATCCACCCCCTCCAAGCGTAAAAACTTTTTTGCGAATTTTCGGCCGTTTTTCGAATTTCTGGCATTTTTTTTTTCGCAATTTCTGAAAATGCGAATAAAAATAGGTGGATGGAAACCCAGCTACTGATAGATGAAATTTGACAGCAATGCCCACACTGCAACAGCAACGCAAACATATGTGCATTAATAAGAGGATTTAAGAAAAGAAAAAAAGTCATCATAAAAATTACTTTCCCCAATTGAATTGAATTACTCCTCTGCAGCAGTAATTGAGTAGTAATCAAAATTACTTTTTTACAGAAGTAATTAGTAATTGTAACTTATTAGTTTTGTGAGTAATTGGTCCCAACACTGATCATCATACATTGAATTGTTAGATATTGCATCATTCAGCATTCAGAATTATATTGATAATCTGAATCAAATCATCCTGAATCACTGGTTTAAAGTGGGTCTTATGTGCAGGGGATTATATCAGCACTGCAGAGGATTTTATTGGGCGAGCCACCGTGTGTTTGTGTGATAATCCCAGACTGATGGGTGAGGCGGCTCAAACACCTGCAAGTGAAGGAGATAAAAACCTTGCAGTCGTGTAAACGCTGAAATTTACGATTTTGCAAACGTCTTTGAAGGAAATAAATGTATTTAGCGCAGTGACAGAGGAGTAACAACATGCTTTACATCTGTAGGAAAGTAATTTACATATAAAACTCCTCTTTAGCACCCACCTGCTGCAGGAGTGGACTGGTGGTACTGGGCCGCTCCCAGTGTGTGTGTGTGTGTGTTGATGTAAAACAGCCCACATGCCACACACACTCGTCATGCTTCCAGAACAACGCTGGAACAAACCAAAAAAAGAAGAAGAAAAAAAAATCCATGAAAACACTCTGTTGCTCTTTTCAGCTGGTTTTCCCCTACAGTCACCAGCTGGGCACGAAAGGAAGGGTGTGTGTTTGTGTGTGTGTGTGTGTGTGTGTGTGTGTGTGACCATTTGTGTTTTTAAGCGTAACTGTGTGTGCTCAAAGAGGTGTGTACTTTATTCTCTATAGACTGCGTTGTGTGTATGTGCATGTGTGTGCGTGCGTGTGTGAGTGTGTGTATGTGTGTGTGTGTGTGTGTGTGTGTGTGTGTGAGTGCGCGTGGTGGGAACCACAGCTTACTGGCACCACTTCCTGATCTTGATAGTGGTTAGCAAGGGTGGAGGGGTCGAGCCATATCTCTGCCCTCTAGTGTGTGTGTGTGTGTGTGTGTGTGTGTGTGTGTTTGTGTGTGTGTGCACGCATGTGTGTGTGTGTGTTTGTGTTTGCGTGCATGTGTGTGTGTGTCAGAGTCGGCTGTATCATTGTGGCCATTGCCTTTCGACAACAGAGGGAGGTGGCTGTAGTTCTTACCAATGTAGGTCTAGCATTATGTGTGTGCACGTGAACACACACACACACACACACACACACACACACACACACACACAATGGCCTTGTAGAACAGAGAAGAATGAGGCAAAATAGAACTGAAAGTAAGAATAGAACAGAGCAGAGCAACACAAAACACAACATAGAATAGAATCAAATAGAAAAGAGTAGAATAGAATAGGATAGAATAGAGTAAGAGAGCATAGAATAGAATAGAATAGAAGAGCAGTGAGGTCGAGTGTGTGCAGACACGTGCTACATGTTAGTGTGATGATGACCTTGATAGTGCTCATCTCATGCTGCGTGTGTGTGTGTGTGTGTGTGTGTGTGTGTGTGTGTGTGTGTGTCACAAGTGGAACAATTGGAGAACTGAGGGGGGCGGGTGTGTGTGTTTGTGAATATACATTTCCATTTGTGTATAGACAACGTGTGTGTGTGTGTGTGTGTGTGTGTGTGTGTGTGTGTGTGTGTGTGTGTGTGTTTCTCAGCCAATCAGAGTAAAGCAGAGCCCTTCTAATGTTATTCTTGTTAATGTATTATCTGTAATAAAACAGTCACTCAGTGGTTTTGAGAAATTTTTAAAACTCTGCCGATAAAGATTGATCGCTGCATTTACAGGCGCTGAAATGACCGCCACATGCTGTCGTTACCTTTGGTAGGTAAATACATGAGGAGTGAAGTGTACGTGTCAAAATAAGATGCTTTAAAAAACATATATAAAAATTCGGTAACACTTTACAAGAACAGTACAACAATTAATGTTAGTTAATGCCGTAATAAACATTAAGTAACAGGTAATAAACATTAAGTAACAGGTAATAAACATTAAGTAACAGTTAACTAACCGTTAACTAATGTGTCTAAGAATCATGTACTAATGCTGTTCATGCTAAGGTATTAATTTAAATGTTATTTAAGGGTTATTGTAGATATTATTAACATTAGTAAATGCCATAATAATCATTAACTAGCAGTTAATTAACCATTACGGCATTAAATAACGTTAACTAACGTTAATTGTTGTACTCTTATTGTAAAGTGTTACCAAAAATTCTTCTACAGTCAGTGACATCTTAAACAGCTGATTCATGTAAACCAGTGCTCAAACCTGCTCATGAAAGAGCGCGCAGGGCAAGGGATTCATTTGCAGCAACACTTTTTTTTTTTCTTTTCTTTTTTTGTAAATCAGTTTCTATGTCTATGAACAGCTTAGATGTGTGTGTGTGTGAGTGTGTGTGTGTTACACATCAAGAAGAAAGTGTGTTCAGTCTTTTGTCCTTGCTCTTTAGATGAATTTCTGTTGCTGGTGCTTCTTTCTTTATCTAATCATCCATGGTAGCTGCCATTGCTCATGCTAAGAACCCACTTTTTCCAAATAAAACATCAATATTACACTCATCAGTTCCTGTGCAGTGGCATTTTTCTTTTGTTCTGTTTTTTTGTTGGGAAAGAGCTACCAGACACCTTCAGTCTGTGTCTGTCTGCCTGAGTACGTCAAATTATGTGCACATTTCGTGCGGCTGAATTCTATGTATGTTCACGTGCATTCCTTTCTTTATTAAAGTGTGTGTCTGTGTGTGTGTGTGTGTGTTGTGGACGTTTTGCATGTGTCTGCATGTGCATGTTTTTCCGTGCTCGTGTCTCTTTGTGTGCGTTAGTGTGTGCAGCGACGGGCGTAGGCTCCGGCTACAATAAGAGCCTGTGTGGCTGCAGCGGAGGGCAGGAAGCACCGAGAGGGGCAGAGAGAGGGCAGAGAGGGGCACCGAGTCAGGTCAAACACCCTGGGAGAGCAAGCCTGGGAAAGGCATGGGAACACAGGAGAGGAGAGGAGGAGAGGAGGAGGAGACGAGAGGAGAGGAGGCGGAGAGGTGGCAGATTTACTTTGTGAGGCATCAAGTACCTCAGCTTCTGCAATGCTTTTTGCTTGTGGGCAAATTAGCAGCCTGTCTACCAAAAAAACGGTAAGAAAATGAACATAGCTGCAAATTCCCATGTGGCCAGTGCAAAATAAACACCTGTTTTCCATGTACCCACTTTGAAATATTTTTTTCAGCCCAGTACCCCCTGACCGAGTCAAAAAAAAGAAGAGAAAAAAGCCAATATAAAGAAGTCCAAGCCAGCTCCATCAGTGTCTAAGACAACAACCTGATACTGACGATATTTAGTTGAATCTGTCTTTGCTTCTTTCTCACTTCTTTCCTCTTGTTTTCATCTCTATCGCTGCTACATTTCAGTTTTCTTGATTATTTGTCTCGGCTTCCCGGTCATAATGAACAGACATCCACACTCGACGAGCACAGCAGCAGATTTAAACCGCAAACACACACATTTGACAACATCAAGACACCCAAGGGGGAAAACTGAATGTGAAATGTAGCTTCTGATTTTTTGAACTTGAACTTATTATAGCATCAGCTAATAATTTTAGAAATTATGCATGACTGGTATTTTTTTGAGTAACTTGTTTAAACAATGCCTTGTACCCCCTGCAGTACTCCAGCGTACACCTAGGGGTGCACGTGCTGCCATTTGAGAACCATTGTGTTAAAACAATTACCATTAAAGGGTTTCTTCACCCATAATGCATTCTGTTTATATCAAGTACTCACCATGTGCTGCCTTTAATCCCTGATGGAGCCGGCTGTCTCTGATCCAGTGGGGAAAAAAGGATGAAAACAACATTAATAAAGAAAATAAACATGATAATCGAGACGATGGCGATAATTATTTAAGTCAGTTCTAATCTTTACTGTCCCCTGACGTTTGCAGGTTGGGTTTAAAATGGCAAAAAAAAACAGGTAATAACATAACACTGTAAAACACATAATGTAAATGCATAACAGATAACATCAGTTAATAGCAGCCGACTGGGAGTCAGTGGTTCAACAGAGCGCATTAAAGTCATCAGTCATCGTGCATGAAGTTCTTGTATAATCATAAAACAGGGCTGTGTTTATTGTGGAAATGAGGTGAAACTGGTTACGGTGGGAACAAGTCGGTTCTTGTTGCGTTTGTGATGCAGGATGAGATGTTAAAGACGCTCGATGTGACGACACAGGCTCCTCTGTAAATAACAACATGATTTATTTAGTGAAAAAAAAAGAGAGAGAGAACTATTAAAGCAAAGTGTTAAAAGCCTAAATTTCATGTTTTATTGCATTCCTTATGCTATGGTGTACACAGGACATTATCATTATTATTACACTATTATTATTTTTTATCAACATGATATCAAAATTTTTTGACCATGACAGCGCTAAATTGTGTTGTAGCAGATTTTAAAGTGTTAATCTATGAGTTTTTCTTTTTTTTTTTCCAGTCAGATCTTAACTGCTAAGCCTTCATAGCGCAGTTAATTATCTATGTCAAATCAAGTCATTTTTATTTATTTTAACCTAAAGTGCTTTACAGGGTTTACAATAAAAAAAATTACAAGATTAAAAGAGTAATACCTAAAAGCCAAGACTAAAATGGAACACACACACACACACACACACACACACACTCACTGAAAACACAAACACACATGTAAAAACAAGCATTAAAATAAGAAATAAGAAGTTAAGGGGAAATGAATAAAACCATTAAAAAAAAGATCATCAATGCAATTCACAACAATTAAGACTCAATAACAGGAAATTAGAGATAAATTAAGAATTACGAATGAATTTGACATTGGGCAACCCAAACCTCAGATATAAATGGGTCTTTAAATTTGATTTAAAAGTGTCAGTGGTGGGACGGGACTGAATCTTTCATTAGGTTATTAAATTTTCATTTGATCCGTCTCAAATTGTATTTTTATGTATCTACTACGGTTATGATCTAGAAACTACACACCCAATAAACCCGCAAACCTAAAGGACCAGAGATATTGCATTTTTGGCATAATATCTACAAACTGTATAGACATGTAACTTCTGCTAATCTTTTCCTAAAACAAGCAGTTGTATTTTAGAACTCGTCTGTTTTCTCCGGCCGTTGGTTTCCATTCATTCCACTGCGATATGAAAATTAACTTTCAGAGACTTCAGACTTTCTTCACACCAGTTTTCCATCACCATAATAAAGTCCTCCACATTCGTTTTCCTGAAAGCAGCAGCACTGTTGGGTTTTGACGACCTGAAATTGAGCAGAGTGAAACGCTCCCTCCGCCAGGGAAAATAGTCCCCAGGGAAACGTTTGCTTTACGCAGCCAATTCTCAGTTTTGTGGTTTATGAACATTACAAGGTGGGCGTTTCACCCAAAAATTCATATTTAAAATATGTAGGATTTTGATTGTATGTTTTCATACCCCAGCATTATTTGGTTCATTGCCATGTAAATGTGAGTAATTTGTAAATACCGTATTTCACCAATTAATCGTCCGGGCCTTTAATATGCAAAATCAACTTGGACCCCGGGCGTTTAAAAGAACCAGGCGGCTATTCGCTGCAGGCCTTTATTTATTTTTGCACAGACCTGCACCAGGCCGTTATCGTGATGACAGTTACTGTCCAACATATTTACAGTCGGTCAATTTAAGATTACAGTACACCCTTTTGTTCTAACGTTAGCTAGCGCTCTTATTTTGACAGAAAACGGAAGTGCCGCACAGTTATTGTGCAGCTAACTGTTTACTGCTGCAAAAATAAGGTGAGTAGCCTTATTTTAGGTTACCTCATTATGATGCAAATAATCGCCCTGGTGGTTATTCGGGTGGGCGTTTAATACGCAAAATGGGTGCAGACCCCAGGCGTTTATAAGAACCCGGCGGCTATTTGCGGCCGGGCGATTAATTGGTGAAATACGGTAGGCCAAACATTCAAATCACTGGTGTGGTGCTTCAACTTCAAATTCCCACTTCCCACTTTGATGCTCGGTCGCGGCGTTGGCTTCGATCAAGCAGCGAGGTCGGCACAGTGACGTGGTTTTCCCTCAGATCGTGACGCTGATTGGTGTATTTATAAATAACGTCTCAGCACAGCGGTGAGACGCATCACGCTCACAAGTTCAGTCGAGATCCGACCGATGTTTTCCCGGGGTGTCACGCATGACGAGCGGACGGACAAACAAACAAACAAACAAACAGGCCGGGGGACTGATGCGCGCTCCCCCTTGCTGAGGACAAACAAACTGTTTATTGAGCCAAAGTGGTTAGATCAGGGAGATAATCTTGGGTAAGCCTCCCCCAGCAGCGCGCTAACATCAGGTCTGAGGGCGTCTGTCAAGCCGAGCCGATCTCAGATGACCGGTCCCACCGCTGAACGCCACTCAACAATGTCCGCCTCTCAGCGCCACCAAAGAATAACACTCTTTCACTGCGGAGACATACAATTATCCTTTTCTCTCTTCCTCCTCTGGCCTCCTTCCGTCCCTCTTTTTTTTTTTTTTTTTTATCTTATTTTCAATCTTTCCCTCCTCTTCATTTCTTTCGTTCTCTCTTTCTCACAGAGTTGCGGAGTTTCACTTTAATTCAATTAAAGTGTGATTCCACGCACACAGCACGGACGGACGCGCACAATCCTCCTCATTGTCGCCGTGAACGTCAATCACCGAACTCTTCTCATACTCTGTATTTATAGACGGCGATGGGAAAGCAAGAAATCTGGCTTTTTTTGGCTCTGTGTGAGAGGGTGTGTGTGCATGAATGTGCCTTTTAAATTTATGAGTTAAGAGTTATGATAAATTTTAGTGCCTTGCTCATGGGCACTTTGTTGATAACCCAGTCTCACATCCAGAAGCCGAATAGCTACATTGGTCCACAGCGCAAAACAAATTAGTTTCTCAATAACGACTCTAAAATTGGGAGATGGCTACATTTTTTGTCAACTGTCAGCTTTCTTTCTGCGAGCTAACGTTAGCTTTAGCCACGTTCATTAGCTCGTTAGTCATTTTAGCCACGTTCGTTAGCTCTAACCACCAAAACTACTTGGTTAAGGTTAGAAAAGGGTTGTGGTTAAGGTTAGGAACGATTAATGATAAAATGTTTGACTTACTTAATAGGGATGAGGCATTATATTAAAATGGTATCACATTTTATTCTGCTGTTGCAATCAGTCTCAGTCAGAATTACACTCAGAATCAGAATCAGAATCAGAATCAGAATCAGAATACTTTATTGATCCCCAGGGGGAAATTACTTTTTGTTAGAATAACAACTCCCACTCCAGGTGTAAAGTAAAAAGAGCAAATAGTCAAGAAAAAATAAAGAAAGTAATATAAATATAAATATATATAGAATAAAAAGAAAAGAAAAAATATATGTACAAGTGCAAACATGGACAGGAGTTATTGCATTATATGTTATTGCACATAAGTATGGTATTGAATATGGATTATTGCACAGAGGGAATTTGCACAAGAGTTAGTGGCCACTTTATCAGCTCCACTCGCACAATCTAATTCAATCCAATCCAGCTGTTACCATAAAGTTTCCTTTTCTCTGCTGCCTATAAAGCTCAGCTTGTCTTCTTGTCACAGTAACAGAGGTGTTCATTCACCTTCTATGTTTGGCATTGAGCTCATTGTTAGTGCTGCTGTTGGACTGGACTGCATTTTATTGAGAGGTGTTTCCACTATTCTGTCCCCCCTACTGTATATAAATATGGGGGGACAAAAAATTGGAAACACCTCTCAGTGGTTAGGCAAATATAAAATAAAGCTGGCTAAGATTGGTGTCTCTGGTCAAGGTTAAATATGCTTATTCCACAATCTCACAATCACAACACAATGACCAATGACAACAAAATAAGACTGCATAATTTTGTTTATTTCTGAGCCACAAATCTTTTTAGCAGTGTGATTCGCTTGCTGAAATGTAAAGAAATTCATTACAAAATATGAATGATCTAATTTTGGTGGAGATTGTGATTGCTACAGCAAATTAAAACATGGCAAATTCTTTTTTTTTTTTTTTTTTTTTTTTTTTTTGCTCACGATACACAAATATTTTTTTAATTGTGATATCATTTTGATATATTGTCTCATCCCTATAAAGTAGGTTAAAATTGAGTTAAAAATTAAAATGTCACAGTTTAGTTGTCAGTAATCTGATGAGGAGCTACATGGATCGTCTGTTTGTCAGAAGTTGTGAGTGGGAGCTGTTTTCTAGGAGCTTTGTTTCCTAGAATTCGGTTCTTCTCAAAACAGACTTTTGTTTGTTAAATTACATGCACGAATCAAAGATGTGAAGAAAGATGTAAAGAGAGTTTCACCGCTGAATAATCTGAGATGCGACTGCGCCGCCGTGCTCAACCAAACCTAATCTACTGAAGGAGACATTTACATGGAAAGCTCACCGCTGATGCCGTCACCGTCACTCCATGAGAGACAGCAAACGGGGCAACACAGAATGAAGTCTCTTAACTCATTCAATAGATATAATCCATTTGTAAAGCTGACAAATCTGGCAATTAAACGCTGAGATATACTATATTACCAAAAGTATTCGCTCACCTGCCTTTACTCATACTATGAACTGAAGTGCCATCCCATTCCTAACCCATAGAGTTCAATATGATGTCGGTCCACCTTTTGCAGCTATTACAGCTTCAACTCTTCTGGGAAGACTGTCCACAAGGTTGAGGAGAGTGTTTATAGGAATTTTTGACCATTCTTCCAAAAGCGCATTTGTGAGGTCACACACTGATGTTGGTCGAGAAGGCCTGGCTCTCAGTCTCCGCTCTAATTCATCCCAAAGGTGTTCTATCGGGTTCAGGTCAGGACTCTGTGCAGGCCAGTCAAGTTCATCCACACCAGACTCTGTCATCCATGTCTTTATGGACCTTGCTTTGTGCACTGGTGCACAGTCATGTTGGAAGAGGAAGGGGCCCGCTCCAAACTGTTCCCACAAGGTTGGGAGCATGGAATTGTCCAAAATGTTTTGGTATCCTGAAGCATTCAAAGTTCCTTTCACTGGAACTAAGGGGCCAAGCCCAGCTCCTGAAAAACAACCCCACACCATAATTCCTCCTCCACCAAATTTCACAGTCGGCACAATGCAGTCTGAAATGTGCCGTTCTCCTGGCAACCTCCAAACCCAGACTCGTCCATCAGATTGCCAGATGGAAAAGCGTGATTCATCACTCCAGAGAACGCATCTCCACTGCTCTAGAGGCCAGTGGCGGCGTGCTTTACACCATTGCATCCGACGCTTTGCATTGCACTTGGTGATGTAAGGCTTGGCTGCAGCTGCTCGGCCATGGAAACCCATTCCATGAAGCTCTCTGCGTACTGTACTTGGGCTAATCTGAAGGTCACATGAAGTTTGTAGCTCTGTAGCAATTGACTGTGCAGAAAGTCGGCGACCTCTTTGCACTATGCGCTTCAGCATCCGCTGACCCCTCTCCGTCACTTTACGTGGCCTACCACTTCGTGGCTGAGTTGCTGTTGTTCCCAAACGCTTCCATTTTGTTATAATAGAGCTGACAGTTGACTGTGGAATATTTAGGAGCGAGGAAATTTCACGACTGGATTTGTTGCACAGGTGGCATCCTATGACAGTTCCACGCTGGAATTCACTGAGCTCCTGAGAGCGGCCCATTCTTTCACAAATGTCTTGTTTCACAGTCTGCATGCCTGAGTGCTTGATTTTATACACCTGTGGCCACGCCAAGTGATTAGGACACCTGATTCTGATCATTTGAATGGGTGAGCGAATACTTTTGGTAATATAGTTTATCATATATGCTGCCTCCTAAACTCCAGCCTGAGGCCAGAATTTATCATCATGTCCATGTTATTTGCTTTTTCGCACAACACTGATCGCTTTTTGTCCTCGCAAATCTGCAGTCAGCTCCACCAGTTAGAAATAACTTTGTAATAATGTATACGAGTCAGCTCTGGCTAAACTGGCTTGGTCTGATTTTGACCCATTCGATACAGAAAATATTTAGGACAGTTAAAAGTAAAAGCCAAACTGGATCACAGTAACAAACTATTGAAATTTGTGCAAATTTACAAAGCTCCACCAGCAAAAAACACGAGGAAAAGGTCTTAAAAAATAGTTAATAAATTTAATTTTTTACTTTTGCGGCCCCAATTCTAGAGTTTGGGGTTCAGTTCCCTTCGTCTTTTCATCCTTAAATTGTCATCCTCATCACAGGAGTTGGGCAAAATGATGAATGTCTTGGGAATCGCTGATGAGCTGAATCTATTGCAGGTAGGATTTATGTGTGTTTTTTGCTAATTTAAAAGTGTTCATTGTTACCCATGAATGTATTAACTGGCGGCAGCAGTTTAATTTCAACCATCACAGTAAAATATTATAGTCAAGTACACATTGCAACAGTTTTTCACAGTGTCCGTCTGTTGTTTCCTGTTGTAAAGCAGAGAGTGCTTGCATAAGACACTGGAAACACTGGTAGTACATTGGTAATACTTTATTTGGACTGGGCAACATTAATATTCAACTTAGCAGTCGCCTAATGGTAACTGACACAAAACTACTAATACTAATCAGCTGATTCTGAGTTGGGCAATAAGACTTGTTGGTATGCAGTTAAGCAACATTTAAGACACATTAGTAAAATTAAATTGATACAAAGCTCATATTAAGATAAATACTAGTCCAAATAAAGTGTAAACCAAACTTTAGCTCTGTTTGCTCTGCAAGAATAGCGCCCTCTTCCTGTTTTTGTGCCATAAAGCGATCCAGCAGATTTCCTGATAACCCCACCAATCACAATCTGATGTTTGCAGTAACGATGTCGATGTCTCATAATTAATGTTTTATTATTTATTGGTGTAAAATACGACATGCCGCATGCTGAGAAGGGATTCTCTGTGAAATTCAAATTGTGAAGCCGCTGCAGTGGCCGACGTTGCTGAGAGGATCTGGTCACACTGAAATATTATTGAAGCCAAGGGGACTTTCCCAGTGCGCACACACACACACACTCTCTCTCTCTCTCTCTCTCTCACACACACACACACATATGAACAGATGACGATAAAGTGCTGGGAGAGTTGGGGGAGTTGAGCATCAGCTGACCGTGTGTGTGTGAGTGTGCTGAGATGGTGGAAGGGGGGGGGGCGGGGGGGTCTTTCCCACACCCACTTTCTCTCTTTAGAATGTGCCAGAAATGTCAGCGCCATCCCCTCTCACACACACACACACACACACACAAAGCTGCGGCCCCCCATCAGTGGAACGTGTAAGGTCAGATGGCTACAATGTGCCGGGTCACGTTCCTAAAGAGGAGAATGGCTGCAGGGATCAGATCCACTTAGCATAACCAGGAGAAGCTCCGGCTGCATCGCTCCGACTCGGACCGGGAAAAGATCTGACTCTGCCTGGCCGAGTTTACGCCGCAGTGCCAGGTTTGCTAAAATCTCCTCTGTCGGATCTGAAAAAAAAACACCAACCAAACAGCAAATCCTCGCCAAATCTTGTCTTTGATGTAGAACCCTGCCACACTTTGACCTGCAAATTTGCAGCTGGCCAATAAAAACGCTGCTTTGGGCATGTTACCTTAATGTTATTGCTTTTCTGACAACTTTCTTTAACTTCACAAAATATTCGGTGGGTCTTGGGACAGATTCTACCTCCATGAAGGTACCAGCCATGATTTGAAGCTCCTAGTGGAGTTTGAAGAGCACCTCAACCACCCTTCTTATTCCTAAAAATACCCACCTAACCCTTTTCTACTGTTTTTCTCTCCTCCCACTCTATTACTCTTCTCTTCTTGCTCCTCTTTCATCGTCTACTTCCTCCATCGGGTTCAACAGGTGCTACGGCAGATCCCCTACCATAACGTCTGCACAAATCGACGGCTATCCAAAGAACTACAACCAAGTTCAAGCCTCAAACAATCATCATCAAATCATTTAAATACCTTGTTTCTGATAATGTGGTCCTTAGCTGAGAGATAGTAAATGCATATCATGGGTGTTGCTACCCAACTTTGGACCCCTAACCCAACCTGGACCGCCCCAACCAACCCATACCCTAACCTGGACTACTAACCGAACCCCTGTGCACGTGTGGGCCAAACACTGGAGGTCTCCAAACTGGGTCACAACGATGGAGCGATGCATTTGTTCAACCGTGACATTTTCAAAAGCAGAAAAGTGTTGTGGTCAGTCTCTTAGTCAACAACCCTTACCCCGCAACCATGCATGCAGTTTGTCATTTTAAGCGTGTTAAAGCATGATGCTAAGCAAAAATTGTTTGTTTCAGGACACAAGTAGACGTGACCGGGTCGTGAGGCTCACATAGTGTGTGGTAAATGTGTGAACCAACATGAGATTAAATATCATAATTGTTCAAATTTAATTGTGGGAATTACATGCAATCATTCGTTTCAGTCCAGCTAATGAAAATGTACCTAATTCACTTTTTTTTCTTCAAAGGTTCACCCAGAATTGAGTGTTGGATTGAAAAAGAGCCACTCATCCTCTCTCCGAATTTACAAGAGTTGAACAAAACAGCCTTTTTCTATCAGGCTCCATCAACCCTATGTCCAATATTCTTTTCTTTCCTCCGTCTCTCCTTCATCTGTTCATCTGTTTAACCATCTCTGCTCCCTTGGCCGCCCGTGCCCTGTGGTTTGATGTGATGAGATGTACATGTGTTCATATGGAGATGGACTGGAGCCAGGCCAAGTGGCTTCATTCCTATGGTAATGACCGATGCAGAATATTTACTGTGGCCGGCAATTTGGGCGGCAGACGAAACTGGCAAGGAACAATGCTTCAGCTCCATTTAATTCCCCCCTGCTGCACTGCAGATCACAGGGACTTTTAATATGTTTTCCCCAAATCTATCAGTTCAGATTACATCAATTCCCCGATTCTGCAAATCCTCGGAAATTTCAAAGCTATTACTTACTCGTGGAAGAGTGTACAAACGATCATAGGGTTACGCACAGTGCATGTGTGTGCATCTTTATAAGGGCACCAGGAGGAATGTGTGTGTCAGGTCTATCTGATATAACTCTGTTAAGGCTCCTGAGGTGAGACTAATGCTGAACAGGACGACTGAGCGAACAGAGGAGGCCTCACTGCAAACACAGGCTCTCAGAGATACTCTCAGATAGATGGGACATCGGCCAAAAGCACGGCGGTGGGGCCGGGAGGGAACGGCGGCTCCTACTTGCCAGCGCTCTCAATTTTCCTCGTAGATTTCACGGCCAGCTCACACATGGTGTTATTTGTCCTAATTTCCTACCATATTCTGCTCAGATCTCGAAATCTGCCCGTCGTTATTGCATATTTTAGAGAGCATAACACAAAAAATCTCAGCCCTGTGCAAGTGCTAAGGTTGACGTTTGATTTAATTTAGGCGTGTTGTGTTTAAGGTCTTGGTGAATCCAAATGAGACTTTAATTTGGTACAAAACACTTTGTAATATTGTATTTTTTGACAGATACATATGTGAGGCTGAATTCCTTCCCTCTATATGATCTTTATTAGTTCACTGGTGGTTAACTTACAGGGTAACTAATACGTACACTCACTCACTTTCTGATTTATATATCTAATCTATATATTTTTTTCTGATTTTCTGATGTTCAGTTTTTGTTCACATTGTGGAGAATGTGTAAATTTAATTCTGTGTTTATTATTGAGATTGTAGTTTGCAGAGGTCTTGTACTGGACTACATTATATTGAGAGGTGTTTCCAATTTTTGTCCCTCCTATTCATATACACGAGGGGGGACAGAATAGTGGAAACATCTCTCAGTAAAATGCAGTCCAGTACAACAGTGTGTGCTTAAAATATGTAATGTGTCAACAGTCACAGAATGTGTAATATGTTGTGTTTTATGATCTGTAGGCTTATCAATTTTCTTAAAATCATTTTTCTTTCTTTTTTGGTGTAGCCTTTGAATGTTCAAGTAAATAAATAAATGTAGTTAACTGGTATCTATTTCTCGGTAAAATGCCATTGAATTTATCTGTATTTTATTAATAGCACTTGACAAAAAAAATTAAAAGATGTAGATGCAGTTTTCATATTGTATTTTCAGTGTTACTTTAAACTTTTTGAACCCATTCGGTGGGGATTTTATGTCGGGGCGGGTTTGACGCCAAACAGCAGGAAGCTACCGCAGCACGAGGCAAAGTGAGATCCATCTGCAGATAGGGAGGACATGCATCCCAACCAGATGACCTGAGAACAGCCCAGATAACAGTGGCCGCCATTGTAAAAGTTTCTCTTCATGCATTTACCCTGTATCGATCCTGCATTAGTGCGCTGCACAATGGTGGTCATTGTCGAAGTCGTCCTTCTTGCATTTAGAAGCGAGAAAGGCGCGGAAAGCCGAGGAGAGGGAAAAGCTAGAGATGTTTTCGGACTTTTAAATTTTATACTGCACCACCCTTCCCAATAGGACCTGTTTGGGACGTTGGGACCTTTTAAGAAGTCAGAGGGAGTAGTCCCAGTAAGCAGCTGGTTGAAAGAAAACCACAGTTTTGTGTTTGTGAAGGCAACACCAGTTTGCTTCTGCTGCATCTGTATCTCAAAGGAACTTCCTGACTTTTTGAGAATTTGGCCTCTTGGTGACCTTACTGAATATATGGCGAGAGAATTGGCACCAAATTCATCTGCTGTGTCTCCAGTAGCATGGATGGCTGTATCTTATTTTGCTTTATTACAGGTAGACCTAATACATAAAGATAGGTAATTATAGGCAATAAATGAGAAAACAAAAACAGAGGTATCTACTGGTGCATTGGTGATTTTAGAATCAATCCTCTCAACATATAAAGGGACCAATGGACGAAACCCCGAAATTCAAGGTTTCAAGGTTATCTTTATTGGCCCTATTGGGAAATTGATTTGCAGCCAGGAAGTCCAATACACATAAAAAACATCCAATACACATAAATATACACAACAATCAACCACTGTTAAGAACAACAGCATGTAGTAGGGCGAGTAATTATAAGAGTACGTTCAGACACAAGGTTCAATCAAAACGTGCGGTGAGATAGCAGCAGACTATGTAGACAGCAACTACAGACAGCAGTCAATACTACACCCCACTATTTAACATTATATTTAAATAGCTGGTGCTGTGTCCTATAAAGGAACAGTTCAGCCAAAAAAGACATTTTACCAGTTGTTAATGAGCAAATGTTACTTAACAAAACTCTTCCTCCTGCGTGCTGTGAATGATGGCAGATATCTGTGTCTTGCTGCACATGTTGGCTACATTTTTGACATTTGAGCTCCACAAAAACCTCCACTGGGTAAGGAGGCGAAGACCACGCAGTCTGGAAACCTCACCAAATCACACTGACACTATCTGGAAAAATCGTTTTGCCTCCCAAAATCCATCAAATCACAGTTGAAAACTGCATAATAACACTGCTAAACACAAAACACAAGGATTGCATTGGTTTAATATAACATATGCAGCCTGCTGATTGTCGGATACCTTTTTAAAAAGAAAGCACAAGGTGTTTGTCAGCGTGTACGAGTGCAGGCTGACTGTGATACACTCTTCACCAGCTAATCTGTGATGAACATGACATCACCGGCTTCTGAGGGCTGTAGCGTCAAAAATAGAGGTCAGATTGCTTCACCATTAGATTCACCTGAAAATGCAGAACATTTTGGTACATAATATCTGTACATTCAGTTTGAATTGCAGGTGTGAATAGTGACATTTTAGTGTTTTATAAATATTTGTCGGGACTCGGATAATCCAAGTTCAATCCCGGACAAACCGTATTTTAAGAACTGTTGTAAGCGCTAATACAAGAGGGACAACTTCTAAGACAAGTCCCGTTGTGTTTCTCAACATGAGGAGAGGCCCCAGAGGAGATGTAAGGGGACAATGGTTGCACTGAGCAGCTTCCAGGTGTGATTGTGTGCCGCTGAATGGGAACCACAGTGCTGCTGAAAAGGAGCACGCATCCTCAGCAAAGCTCCCCCCCCGTCTCTCTGACAGGGAAGCCATTTTCGAATCGGTCTGTCTTTGTGAATTTCCAGACTGGGTGTTACCCTGATAACTCCGTACTAGACGGGACGTATCAGCACATAAGGACGACTCTGGGCGAGAGAGATAAGAAAGGACTGGGAAAGATCTACAACACCTCTCTCTCTCTCTTAACTCCATTACACAAAGCACTTTATGAATGTTGCATTGATGATTTCACAATAAATGATGCTATTGTACATTTTAATATAATCATCACTGACGAAAAACAGCAGAAGATAGCAATAAATAGCAAGTGTGTGTGTGTGTGTGTGTTTGTGTGTGTGTTTCCTGGTGTGAACAGCCTCTAGATTCCAAGGCGTGATGGGAGGGCGGGCTGATGACAGGTATGTTCCAGGCTCTGGACCCTAGCTTTCACAGCTACACACATGCATGCACAGTCACACACATACACACACACACACACACCTGCCAAGCTCACAAGGGTTCCAGTTGGCCGCTGAGTGTGTGAGGAGTGTGTGTGGACGTGTTGGAGATTAGAGGTGCATGCCTTGCCAACACCCCGTCACCTTCTGCAGCACCTTCCTCCTCATCCTGCTTCTCCTTCTTCTCGTCTTCGTCTCCTCTCTCTCTCTTCTTCGTTTAAAAAAGAGATTTTTTAGTTCAGTGGCTCAGTGTGGAACTGAAAAAAGTCAAGGAATCCTCTAATGTGCTAACATTTGAAAAACAAAACAGCACTGGTGTTCCTAGAGAGCTCCACTATAGACTACAGAGTATTTCTGTCTATCACAATGGTCACAACCCACTTCCTGTTTACTTTCCTTTTTCTTGCAGAGTAAATGATAGACACTTCTAAAATAGTGAGGTTGTTTGGCATTTTGTCAGCACCTGTTGTACTCTGTGGGTGGTGACATCACCTGCCTCTTCACCATTAGAAGTCAGGCTTCACAGGAACTTAGGTTTGATGCTCTTTAATTGATTTAAAGTTAGAGCAGAGGGAGGTTAAGGGAACACTACTACTGTCCACATCGGGCTGGGAACTTTAAATGAGGTGGGCTGAGACTTTACAATGTGCTGCCTCACGTTTGTTGTGTTGTAAAGATCCTTGTTTCTGCTTTAGGGGATGTCTTTACTGCTGGACGTTATAGTTTTGGTGCAGTTTTGGTTGTCACACTTGCACACTTATATAATCTATAAACATCTCCATCTCAAACCACCTGCAGAGCTGGTTTCAGCAATCAGATTTTTATCCACCTTTTCAGAGCATTCACACCAGCATTTTGATGTGGATGAACCCTGTCCAGATATAATCTGGATGCTAAAGACACATGAAACAACCAATGGGGTTATAAATTCTTGCCATGTCTTACTTGATATTTAATTTACACTGGAGGACCATAAAGCAGAAGCAAACTGTCTGCAAGCTTTGTGCAAAAATTAGATACATAAATAAATAAAGTGTTGACTATAAAGGAAATATTAATAAATTAGGGGCTACAAATTTTAAATGTAAGTGCCAGCTAGAACGTCCACCAGTATGTTTCTGGTTGCACAAAATATTCCTACTAATATTCCTGTTTATATGCAGCCGTGTGTACTGTCATTTATCATGTAAAAATACGGAAAAGTGGATCGGCTTGAGCTGCTTGAAATTTTTTGAAAGGTGGTGGACTTGTTCGACACACATTACTGAAAAGGTCAGCGTTGCAACATTTGCACATACCCAGAAACGTGCTGATAGTCTGTCTTCATGTTTAAAAGTCCAGCCATGTGTCTCAAAGTGGAATAAAAACCCCAGCTGAGATGCATATTGCGAATTCACAGTATGCATGTCCAAAGCATGATCCGTAAATCTGAATAACATCAGCAGGTCTCACCTCATAAGCAGAAAATGCTACAATTCTATTAAGGCCCAATGCGCAATATCCAAATGAAATATGTTGTTTACGTGACCCATATGACCCATATTACATGACTCTCCCCATGGAATCAAAGTTTAATTTTGGTAATTATTTCACTTTTTCGTCCAAGGTTCAGTTAAATTTGCCTCAGTTTACATCTGCTTACATCTTCCAGGTTTCCCACATTTAGCATGGCTACGACCACCATGTGACTGAAGCCATCCCCCACTACTGCCACCACCATAACTGCCCCTCCCCCCTCTTCCTCTGCCTCGCGTCGAGACAGGAAGCGCGGATCAGGTGACGGGAAGGAAGTAGAGTAGCGTATCACCTGCTGGCTGGCAGAGAGACGCTCCCTGGAGGAATGTCTGCATGTTTCCTTTATCACAACAATGGACTATTATACCTCAAACAACAGACATTCATGCGCTCCCCGTGGCCTACGTTTATGGACTGTGGAAGTACATTAAAAGCTGCTGATAACCGTCGCTCGGTCTCCTACGGCCGCCTGGAACACATTTCACTGCAGATCAAGATGTTGTTTTCAGAGGAGAACGTTATTTTTTACAATCCTAACATTATTTTTATTTTTGCATGTGTCTGACATGGGGTTAAGTGTTCCCTACTGCAGGATTGGCACAGCAACAGCACAAATATTGTGCGCAAAAAGCAGGCCGCTGAGTTCAAGATACTGTTCTCCTTTGAGGATCAATCTGTCATCCATCCTTGTTGCTCCAGACTTTGTTAAAGTATTCAGGCCAACGCTGTCAATTCTCAACATTAAAGTTGTTTCCAACTGCCGTTTCTACCTAAACACAAATGCAGAATAGACAGCAGCTACAATGATATCACACTGACCTGCTGTTTGATTACATCAACCAAAATACGACCACATGGTAAACTAAAAAAATCAGATATTATGACAGTTTGATGTTATGATGACAGATGAGCAAAATGTTGCAATCTCTACAGCGTATGACGGTTTGACACTGATAAGTGGGAAAACACCAAACTGCCGATGGATACATTTCAAATTTTGGTCAGTATTAAAAAAAAAAAAAATCCTGCATCATATATTTATATATTACACATATTTTACATATATATTAATGCATTTGGATTGGACAGAGTTTAATATCTAACATTATTTTAAAAATCATTTTGTTGTGTTGGCATGTGTATGTGTGTGTGTGTGTGTGTGTGTGTGTGTGTAGGTACGTGTGTGTGGGATGTCCTGTGGGAACGCAGGGTCGAGCGGTGTGAGGTCCGAGGCGTCGTAGCGACGGACGGGTGGCGAGCTCAGTCTAACTCAGAATAATACACCACTTCCTCCCATTCTCTCTCTCCAAACACACACACACACACACACACACAGCTTCCAGTCATGTTCTCTTGTTCCAACAGGATTTCCGACTCATGCCCCGGCGCTCCGGCTCGGCGTACCCCCAGATATTACTCTCCACACACACATAAGCAAATGCACACACACACAGACTCCCCTTGTGACACGCTGTGTTTCCTGCTATAGGATGGCCCTGCTTGCCCTCCGTGACCTCTGACACTAATAAAGAACGTCTGACACCTTGAACACACACACACAGAGACATGCACACACACACACACACACACACACACACACACACACACACACACTGTCATGCTATCTTTCATACTTTCATACACTCATGCACACTGTTTCTCTTGTCTTTCTTTCAAACACACATACGCTCTTTCGGTGCTCTCTGCCTCCTCCCCAGTCTCATTGTTAAACACACACACACACACACACACACACACAGCTGTAGTAGAGTAACAGAGAATCCAAACAAATAACACATAACAACTGAGAGGGAATTCTGGGGGATTTTATGGGGAAGGAGAGAAAGACAGTGAGAGAGACAGAGAGAGAGACAGAGAGAGAGAGAGAGAGAGACAGAGAGAGAGAGAGAGAGAGAGAGAGAGTTGATGAGAGGTATGGCTGAAAAAAAAGCTAAAAGGAGGAAAGCATAGCAGCAGGAGGTGAGAGAGGAGAAATGATAAAGGAGGGAAAAGGAGCAGAGGAGAGTTACTGGGAAAGACAGGTAGAGAGAGAGGGAGAGAGAGAGAGAGAGAGAGAGAGAGAGAGAGAGAGAGAGAGAGAGGCAGAGGAGGAGAATAATAACAAGTGTAATGCTGATGTTGGCCCGGCTCCACGCTGCTTTTCCCATACTGCTCTGCCATGGGAATGAGCGACAGGCCGGGGCGCTCCAAGAAGTGTGAGAGCTCCCAGGAACCGCAGGGGAACCCTATTCACGGTTCCTTCAACAACCCTCTGCACTTTGTTTACTGTGCACCTGGTCACGTCAAGGGACAGGACACATTCATAAAAGTAAGATAGATTTCAAGAGCTTCTTCACATTGTGATTATCAGGGAACCTTGGACGGTTCCTTGAGGAGCCCCATCATATACTTACAGTACATCTGCACAGATCAATGGATGGAATAAAAACACTATTCCTGTAAAAACAATGCCCCAGTCAACTTATGATTTATCTGGAGGCCAAAAACATAAACTACACTCTAAAAAACACAAGAGCTACAAGGAACCTTTGGGATTCTTCAGATAGTAACGTGCGGTACATATGAAACAGGGTTAGGAAGGCAGCAATTTACATGATAGAGCCCTAAATGGTTTCCTGGAGAACTCCTTCCAGTCCATTTGATGGCAAACACACTCTAAATGCACTCTGTAAAGGAATGCTAAGCTGTAAGGAACATTTGCGTTTCTTTAGAGGGTAACTGTAAGAGAACCCCAGATGGTTCCCTGTGGAACTCCTTCCAATTCATTTATATTGCATATAAACAAGCCAACAGGAAATCAGCTGTTTTGTCAGATTGTAACCACAGGGGGGGCCCAAAAGGGTTCCCTGAAGAACCCCTTCATAAATGGCTCATGCAATATTTATATGCCAGTACAGAGTCACAGGGCTATTTTGTTCCACCTGCTGTTTCTGACTTCTGGCTGACATCAAAATCTTTTCAAAAATTTTTTCATGATAAGTCTTTTGGGTATTTCTGCTTTATTAGATAACGTACAGTAGAGAGAGACATGAAAGGCAGGAAAAGTGCAAGAGAGTGAATGGTTCCAGAAACTGTAAAACCGAGTGGAACACCAAAAGGTTTCTTGAACAACAACATCACTAACGGTCCATGAACACTGCCGGTCCTTTAGAGTAACAAACTGGGGCTCTTTGAGGGACCCTGGACTGATTCTTGCCTTTATATGAATTTTAGAAGAGACCTCTAGTTTTGAACATTAGCCTTGGGAAAATATATACAATATGTGTAGAAAATACTAAATATCAATACAAAGGAGCAATGCTTTGCTGTTTCCTTGCAATGTTGGTGTTGATGAACTGAGGTGTTTTCCGCTGTTGCCATGCCTTGCAATGCTAATTTTTATCATGATAGTCATGGTTTTTGAACCCTCATAGCTCACAAAGGCAGACACAACCCTGACCAACCAGTCTTCCATTTTCTTCGTTTACACGGTTGACAGTGAACCCAGCAGAGGAACCAAGACCCGCCTCAGTTTCCATCTGATTGGACAGCAGAGAATGACAGATGAGTGATGTGAGGTGCTTTTTTTCCCACAGACTACATCATAGTTAGATCATTTTCAACTCAGTGCACACCAAGTGCTTCCTCAAAAATAGTGGGGCGCCCAGAGCAGATAAACATGAGCTGCCTGGTGCGTAAAAGCAGCTTGCAAAACACTTCAGCTCCATTAAAAACTATTAGAAAAAGACACTTGCAGCTGCTGAAAATGCATCTGGTCTGATCCCAGTCTCAGGAGTTCCTTCCTGTTCAAAATTTTCTCCGTCTTTGGTGCTCAGAGATCACTCTGATCACCTGTCATGCAGACTGTGATGTATTTTTCCATGCATTTTCTGTTTGAGTTTCTGTAGGTGGCGCTCTTCTCATTTGTCTGTTCAGCCATGGTGGCTATTGCTGCTCATTATAACTAGCCAGTCCCTTTACTTCTGTTGAATCCAAGCAAATTGAACATATAAAACACATCACTTCCTATGCAGCAGGAAAGAGCTACCAGACACAGCAACAGCAAGTCAAAAAGATTATGAACCAGATATTGGCTGCATTTCTGTTTTCTTACAACTGGAAATTTATTTATTTATAATATCATGTTGCAGACTTGAGTATTACTGCAAGTTAAATCAAGAGGAGGATGGAGGAGGAGGTGAGAGGGAGCCGACAAGTCCATCAGAAATTATCAGCTGCAAGGAGAAGGGGATGGAGAAATGGTGGGAAGGTGTGTGTGTGTGTGTGTGTGTGTGTGTGGCTACATTAGGATCAATTCCTACATTAAATCCTTGTTGTACCGCAAAAAGATTAGCAGGTGTGAAAAGACAGGCGCTTCTGTGTGTGTGTATGTGTGTGTATGTGTGTGCGTGTGTGTGTGTGTTCCTGGCTTCTCTCACACGATGATTGGGTTTCAGCATGGCCAGGAGCTGTGGGAACGTCTGACACACACACACACGCACACACACACACACACACACACACACACACACACACACTTTCTCTCTGTCACTTTCATTCTCTATTTTGGTCTGTCTATTTCTTTGTCTCCCTCTTTTAGTCTCTCTCTCTCTCTCTCTCTCACACACACACACACACACACACACACACACACACACACACACACACACACACAGTACAGTGCAGTGATGTGGGAACGTTGGCCTTGGCAGTCTGACTGCTTGCCAAGTGGCTCTGTGCTGCCACCATAGCAGGACACACACACACACACACACACACATGCACAACAACTAACTGACAGACCCCACAAATAAGCTACAGATGGACAGGAACTCACCAAGCTCTCTCTGTGTGTGTGTGTGTGTGTGTGTGTGTGTGTGTGTGGTTGCTGACTAATTGGGTTTCAGATTTATCTTTGTTTTCTTCAGATCTCAGACGTCAATCACAACACAGATAACTGATCTAATTCAAAACAGTGTGCTTGTGATAGAATAGAACAGACTAGAATAAAGTGTTTTCAGACAAGAATAATTATATTTTTCTTGTAATTCAAAAGAAATTGATATACCTTTCAAGTTGTTGTTGTCTGTTTTGCAAATTACCTTTTTTTGCTGTTGCTTTTGTAGTTGTTGGTGTTGTTTTACTAATGTTCCTGGTCATTTTTCTGGTAATCTGATAATAACCTTTCCCACCCATGTTTTTTAAAGAAATCGAGGGAATTTTTGCTGGTTGCAAAGGGTTAA
The DNA here is from genome assembly GCF_902150065.1 of Myripristis murdjan. Lineage (NCBI taxonomy): Eukaryota > Metazoa > Chordata > Actinopteri > Holocentriformes > Holocentridae > Myripristis > Myripristis murdjan. The sequence goes on from NC_044003.1 coordinate 7,001,114, forward strand.
ATTGTTTAGGTGTCCCACTTGAACACTGACAAAACACTGAAAATATTAACGGGATCCCTCATGCATTTTCTGCATTTGTAGCCATTTCTAATGAAGTAAATTACAGTGAAATTAAACTTGTCCACGTTTTGTCAAGGACCCCCTGAAAGCCTCACAAGGACTCCTGGAGGTCCCTGGACCACACTTTGAAAACCAGTGTCGTAGGAATGGTCAAGTAGAGGAGAGTACAGTAGAGTAGAGCAGAACGTAAAGCAGACAGAGTGAATCAGAGTAGAGTAGATAGTAACATGGTGTCAAATTGACTGGAATGGAGTGGATGGTGTTAAGGTATTATAATGAAGTACAATAGAGTACAGTACAGTAGAGTAGAGTAGAGTGGACTGTAGTCCCGTAGTGTGAATGTAAGTGAAATCAGTTGAGCAGATTAGAGTACAGCAAAATCAAGTGGAATACAGTACAGCACAAGTGCAGTAGAGGTGATCTGTGTACAACCGAAGTTGAATAGAATAGAACAGAACAGAATAGAATAGAATAAAGTAAAGGAGGGTAGAGTGCAATAGAGTAAGCAGTCAAGTAGAGTACGCTTAGGTAGAGTCAAACAGAGTAAAGTGTAGTGCGGTTAAACAGACTAGATTCAACTGTAATAAAGTGGTGTAAAATGAACAGGAATAGATTAGACTGCAGGAAAGGAGCACAACTGAAGGAGAGTGCAGTAGGCAGTCAAATAGAGCACAGTAGAATCCAGTAGAGTTAATTGTAGTTTGGTATGTGTAAAGATGACGATAACTTGAGCGAAGTAGAGTAGCTACAACAAAATGAAGTAGAACGGAGTAAATCAAGTGCAGTCCAGCACAGTCAATTAGAATAGAATAGAATAGAATAGAATAGAATAGAATAGAATAGAAAAAGATGTGGCTCCACATTTCACAAATATAGCAGGTCTGAAAAAATGTCATGCACAATACCATCTGCAATAAAACTGAAATAGTTTTATACTCGTATTTAAATAGAATAGAATAGAATAGAATAGAATAGAATAGAGCCTGCTCGTAGTTTACTGTACCAGTCCAGTTCGTGGCCAGTTTAAAACTTGTCGGCTTATATAATGACTATTTTTTGACTGGCAGAGGTGGCCTCATTCCCATGCACTTGTCTGTCCCACACACACACACACACACACACACACACACACACACACACCGTCCACAGCAGACAGACGGTATTATCTGGAGGCTGGTCCTGCCCCGCAGAGACTAGAAATCTTCCATCTCGAAACGTGTGTGTGTGTGTGTGTGTGTGTGTGTGTGTGTGTGTGTGTGTGTGTGTGTGTGTGTGTGTGTGTGTGTGTGTGTGTGTGTGTGTGTGTGTGGCTCCCAGGCTCCGTGGGAAAGCTCCGCAGACGGGAGAACACACCGGTCACCAGTCCAGTCTGCTGCCGACACACAGGCCACCTGACCCGGACTACTTACCGGACATATACCGCTGTAAATCCAACGACCAGCCGCGGAGAAATCACATTTTTTCACTTTCCTGCGGACTTTTACTGAAATCCCGAACTCCAAACAGTGAGACAGGAACTTTGGCAGCATGTTGCAACAACCTCCTGCTTATATTTAAAGTATTTTATTAATTTTCCCCCAAACTATCTTTTTCGGAGCTTTCACGCAAAAAATCTGCAAGAGGGGAAGTTTGTAATTATTCCTCATCTTTTTTTTTTTTTTTTTTCCATCGCTCTGGAAGGAATATATCCTGAGAAATCCCCGGCAGCCACTGGACTATCAAACAGGCTGCAAACTGAAAAAACATTCTGTTATTCCTGTATTTATAGTGTTTATTTTTCACAGTTTCACATTTATAGGGAATTTATCATAGGCTTCTTTATGAATTTTCCTCCAATATTCTTGTGATATTCCTGCAGGGGCCAATCGTGCGTCAGTGGCATAGTGAGGTACAGTGACTTTGTCGTACTTCATGGTGGCTGCTTGTGACTCCCGTGGTATCACCTGTAATATTCCTATGATAATCCTACAAGAACAGCGACTTTAACATATTTACACTCTTAGTTTCATGCAAAATCTAATACAGGAGTACTATAGTTGCAAGGAACTAAGTCTTGCAAAGTAGTTCCACTTGTTCCTTTTTTTTTTTTTTTTTGAGACTTCCACATCTCCGCGCCTCCTCCCGGGGACAGACAGACAGCCGTCCCCGCCTTCTGCACACCATGAAGCGGCCGTGCGAGGAGAGCAGCTCGGCGGAGAGCGACGTGGAGGAAACTATTGATGTGGGCAGTGAGAACATCTATCCCGGGTGAGTGGCTCTTTTCTGAGGATGAACTTAAAAATGCAAATGCCTCTACCTGAGGCCTAGTCGTCAGTGTTGCAAAATTGTTCCAATTATGAACCCAGAGGTCAAAGTTACTTAAACTGGCCATTAAAAAGTAGCCCACCATTATTTGGTGTAATGTTAATGCTGTCAGGCATTTTCAGCCCCAGTTGAAATGCATTTTTATTTTTATTTATTTATTTATTTATTTATTTTTTTAATTCACAGGACTCCCTCCCTTATATACCCTACCTTATTTTTTAATAGTATATTTACACATTTAAAATACATTTTCTTGAAGATTATCATTCAATATATGTGAGAGCTGGAGGATCCAATCTATAAAGTGTACATTTTTTTTTTTATCAAATGTTGTTTCAGCTTCTCTGATATCTTTAAAAAAAAAAAAAAAAAAAAAGGCCCCAGAATTAGTTTCATGCAGTCAGATATTTTGAGACTGAAGAGTGGTTATCTCAGAGTATGGTAATGAAATGGTGGGAATCTAACTTTGCAACATGACTCCTTAAGAGCTTTTTGAGTTTTTATGTTACTTCTGTGGGTACCAGATGGGTGGAGTTTGCCACAAGACAGTATGGAGACCAGATAGCTTAGAGAATCACAAGAAATCATTTTAAAGTCATTTTAATGTAGTTTTCTGGGACTGACAAGTCTTAATGGGCCCAGTTTGGCTAACCGCACCCACCTGGTGCTCAAACTACGATAAAATTAATTATTTCTAGTTGCTTTTTGGGCCAAGTCTGATGGTAACTGATCTCCGAGTCAACTGGCGATTGGCAAAGAGAGGCCATGTATGGGAAATGGACAGACAAAGTAATCAAATCAGCAACAGACAGAACAAATTAAACTAACATGACTGCCACAGAGTCGATATATTTAACAGAAAACCAACCCTCACTGTCAACATATCAGTCTGTGAAGTCCAGTGCATTACAGGAGTTATTTTGTGCTGAAAATGACTTTTTTTTTCTGGCTGCATCTACGTATCACCCGTTTCCCATGATTACCAGAGTGCCTTTAACCTAAGGTTTTTTTTTTAACAGCATTAAATTGTTTTGGAGATGCTTCCTCTCCAAAGGATCTCAAAGCACCATGAGTTCATACACTTATGTCGCCATACATTTTCTGCAGCTGAATGCATATTTTTAGTGGACAAGTGACTCTCTTGTGCTTTAAGGGCACAAATTCCATAGGCCTGTTATGGTGCCAGCACAGGCCATTCATCCATTGCTCTAATTTGTGTAATGTGTTGTGTTGTGTTGTGTTGTAAGGTTATGGTTAATGTTATGATATTATGTTTACATTTTCACCTGCAACAGATCAAAGCTAGTCACTCCAGTGCAGTTACACTTGCTGATGCACAAATGTCCCTGCTAAATAAACAAATTAATAACTAAATAAATTACTATATTTGATTGAAAATACAGTCTTTCTACCTCTCCCTGCAGGTTTTATCCCTCTTGTGCCCAGTCTTGTTATTTCTCTGGCAGTTTTCTAAAGCCGTTCTTCATTTCCGTGACACACTATGACTATTAGATGCTTTAAGGCAATGTAATTTATCTATAACCCATGTTAATATATATCATTTTGAAAAAGATGATGTTTCAGACGTCTTCCCTGTGTCATGAGCTCACTGTAATTTGTTTTCCCACTCCCAGGCACATGAAGGGATCCTTTATAAGATGTGGATCACCAACCACAACCACTCAAGTTATGGCAAGGAAGAAACGAAGAGGGGTAAATTTATTATTACTTGTAGCAGTGCCAGTATTTGTAAAGTTTATGTGTAAGATTTACAGGCTTTCTAATAGATACGCTCGGAGATAGGTTAAGTTTTTTAAAATCTTTTCTTATTTGTCAGATAATCGAGAAGAGACGCAGAGACAGGATCAACAACAGCCTGTCAGAGTTGAGGAGACTCGTCCCAACAGCCTTCGAGAAGCAGGTGAAGATCTGTGCCTCTCTGCAGGATTAAGCACAAAATAATAGAAAATACCATAACATTCTCAAAGCTCTAAAGATCTAAATGGAGCAAATAAGCGACTTTGGGTTCTGCTCTAGAAACAATAAGGCTGTCTCCTAACTTGTGGTGTGTGCTGCTTATACACACTAGACGACTGCATGTATATTAAAATAGTGTAAACACAAAGGGCAGCAGGAGAACCATGTGATGGCTGGAATCAGTGGCTTGGTTTGGACTTGAAGCCGCAGTCGAAGTCGAAGCAGTTTGTCAGGAATGGGCAGGAATGGATGAGTCTACGCGGTCCACATTTATACAGGCATATTCATGCAGGTACCCATACAAACCATACGTTTTGACTCAACGACATTTATTCTGTACTGAATGTGGACTTTGTTGACTCAACCATTTTGTGACCACAGCGGTGTACAAATTGTGGATTGGGGCTTCAAGTTGCATTCTGTCTTTGGTTTCTCTTGAGAAGCACATTGCCCCAAAGGTTCCTTCAAGAACCCAGAATATGTTAGAGGTCTGTAGAAGTACCACAGGGGTGGAGTCCCTCAAGGAACCGTCTGTGGTTCCCCTATAGTTCCAATTTATTGGGATTCCAAAGGTTTCTCTAAGCCTTTTTATTTATTTATTTATTGACCAGGTTTACGTGGTGCAGTTGAAATGCAACTTCAGTTCTGTGCAACTTAGCTGTGGTTCTGTCAGAGAACCACCTGCATAAAATCATGAATTCTGTTTGCATCGTCATTTGGACTGTTCCATTTAGGTTTGGTGACTTAACAACAATAAAAGTTTCATTTTCACCCCACGTCTAATTGCATAAAAGTTGTTGTGTAGATTTTGTTACTCCTAGCCAGTGCAGTGGGATCACAGCATTCAAACATGACAGATTCCTTTTTTCAAATTATTTCTGTGGTATTTTGAAGCTGATCCTTGAAGTTCATAGTCTCCATGATGGAATATGAAGGGTGTGCTCAGGTCTTTATTCAAATCAAACCCTAAACCAGCTCTTGTATGAATTTCCATCTCTCTGCTTGAAGGTATGGTAGCTGAGAAAGCAGCTGCTGTAGTATTTGGTGGGACTGAAAACCTAGTGACTACATAACACTACTATTCATATCTGACTGTTATAATGTTTTGTATCTGTTATATTATTTCCTGTCTGACTGGCACCCTGGTCTAAATGTCTACCTGCTTTTTCAGGGTTCAGCCAAACTGGAGAAGGCAGAGATTCTCCAGATGACGGTGGACCATCTGAAGATGCTGCAGGCCACTGGAGGGAAAGGTAAAGCACAGAAAATCATCACAGGCATCGACATCACTCTGTTTTTATAAAACATCCAGCTTGTAAATGGTGTTTTCTCCCCAACCAAGGACTTCTCCTGGTTTTTGTTAACATGGCAGTAGATGGGGTGTGCACACTTTGTTGCTGAAGATCTTTATGTAGCTTCAATTCAACGGAAGCACTTCTGTCTAATCCTGGACCAGGGTTCCCACTCTGTGACAAATGTGAAACTCCTTGAATTAGCCATGACTTCCTGTGTTGAATTCCTTCAAGAACTCATTTCAGTGAGATTTTGGTCAGTGCAAACTCAGTTGACACAGTTGAACCCAAAAGTGATTATGTGATTGTGAGCTGGCCAGCCAATCAGCAAGGCTTTAACCAGCTAGTCAGTAAGTCAGTCAGTGTCAGTAAAGTGTCAGTGTGTGTGTGTGTGTGTGTGTGTGTGTGTGTGTGTGTGTGTGTGTGTGTGTGTGTGCATAGAGGGGGGGTAGTAGTCATCTCTAACAGAGGGAGGGGGTTGAGTCCATGGGAAAGCACTGTAGGGATAAAAGCACCACTTGACCCTGAGCCATGCTGTTTGCTTTCATAAAGCCAGTGGGGGGGCTGTGTGTGTGTGTGTGTCTGTGTGTGTGTGTGTGTGTGTTCACACACAGACCAGCTCTCTGCAGCGTTTGTTTGGGTTTACCACCGACGGTGTGTGAAGAGGGCTGCAGAGCGGAGGGGATAGAGCAAACATACAATCAGCTCCGCAGATAGCCAGCTCTCTCAGGGTCATACAGCTAAACTATGTGTGTGTGTGTGTGTGTGTGTGTGTGTGAGAGAGAGAGAGAGAGAGAGAGAGAGAGAGAGGAGAAAGGGGAGGGGGTCTAATGTGGGGTTACAACCACCTAGGGACAATTTAGTTTAGTCATCTTTGAGTTTCTCTTGGCTGACATTATTTTCATGTATTTTTAAATTTCATGTATTTTAAATAACTTGTTGTTTGCACGCCCTTTTACTAAGTCACCATTCCTAAACATTTGGCAAAATAAGGACAAATACTGAAAAATGTGTCCAGTAATAACAAGATTACATTCATTCACCATGAAAGAATTATGTGACCAAAGCAGGACTGCTGGTCACAGTTACTTTTATTACTGAATAATGTATCATTTCTTGATGAATTGATTATTCACTTAGTCTATAATTTACCAAAAAATGCAGTAAATGATCATCCCAACTCACAATAAGCTAAAGTGATCTCTTAGAAATGCTCTCTTAATCAGACCAACAGCCAAAAAAACCCTCACAAAGTAAATATCCAAGTTGTATTTTAGAATAATGTGTAATGTCATGTGTCTCTCTCTGTCTGTCTGTCTGTCTGTCTTCAGGTTATTTCGATGCCCATGCGCTGGCCCTGGACTTCCTGTCTCTGGGTTTCAGGGAGTGTGTGACGGAGGTTTCTCGTTACCTGAGCGCCGTGGAAGGCCTGGACTCCAGCGACCCGCTCCGCACGCGCCTCCTGTCCCACCTTACCTCCTGTGCCTCACAACGAGACGCTGCCGCCCTGACCGCTGCCTCCCATCAGCCCCATCACCATCATCACCAACTCCCACCCCACCCCTTCCATCCCCACCACTGGGCTGCTGCAGTCGCCACGGCGGCAACGTTTCGCCCTCTACCGGCTGCTGCTGCGGCGTTCGGACTGAGCGGGCTTCCTGTTTCTTCCCCCGACGGCGGAAGTGGAGCCCCCCAGAGGCTGGTGGAGCTGTCACAGCGCAGCATGGCTGCCTCCTTTTCCTCCCACACAGACTCCGCCTCCTCCTCCTCTCCTTCCTCCTCCTCCTCCTCCTCTTCCTCTTCTCTTGTGATGCCCTGTACCCCAACTCCTCTCTCCGCCTCCCTCCTCTCCCTCTCGGCATCGATGCAGTCATTTCCCATCGCCCTCCCTGGAGGTTTCCCCATTCTCCCTCCTTCCTCCTTCACCTCCTCTGCTGCCAGTCCTCCAATCTCTTCTTCTTCCTCCTCATCCTCCACCTCTTCCTCCCATACTCCTCAAAGCAGCAGCACTAAACCCTACAGACCATGGGGAACTGAGGTTGGAGCTTTCTGACTGATGGCTTTTTACCAACTGTTTTTACTGGCTGGTTGATTAACCTTAGTTGGCCATCTGCTGACTGACTGGTTTTACTGCCTGTTTTAACCACCTGGTTAGCAGAATACTTTCATTACCAGTTAACGATTGAAGTGGAGGACTTCTGACCATCGAGTTTTGACAACTAGTTTTAACACCTGAACTAAACCACTAATCACTCGTTAACCTTTGAAGTGGTATTGTTGTGAATGACACATTCACTGGTTTCCACCTGCTGATATAACTGACTGACTGGTTTCCCCAACTGGATTAACTGATTGATTGAACAACTTTGAATGGGGTTGTCCAGAGAACAAATGAATGCCACTGAATTCATTGCACTTTGTCTCTTATTTGCTAATACACTTCAACAGTCTGCCAAGTCAAAGTGGAGAGATTCATTCTCAAATGAGATTTAGTACATTTATTATGAAACAATTGCTGTTTCAACATAGGAATAAAGTAAAACCATTATTATTACCTATGTTGAAGAACCTTTCCCTGTTGAACATCTGAAGAAGAAGATGAAATCATACTACTGAGCGGTTAAATTCAGTTGCTTTCTAAATGTGGACATGCTTTGTGTTTTGGAATGAAACTCCTCAATTCCAATGTGAGTATGCTCTAAAACCTTCATTAAAGTCAATCAGGTGGTTTTCTAAAATCCAAAGGGAGCCAACAGGCATATCAAGGTTCCCAATTAGCAAAAATATCTCTTCAGACCTCTTTGAAGGGGTTCCTCAAGGAGTCCTCTGGGGTCCACTTTGTTTTTACATTTTAGGTGTTTAGCAAATGCGTTTTCTTGGAGTGAGCTCAACAGAAGAATAAACCTAGATACCTAGATACCAAGGTACCTAGATCACCATTAGTAAGGAGGTCAATGGGCCGTTACTAGGTTAATAGGTATATTCCAGTACACCGAGAGGAGATTGTGCCTATTTGAGAAATCCTAAATGAATTTTTGTCAGTGCCTCGATGATTGCAATCCAAAGAACCCCCAAAGGTTCCTCTGAAGTCCTCCAGATGTTTGAGTGCACTCTGGTATTGCAGATGACAATGAAGGATCCTTATACTTGGATGGTTTGGGACTCAAATGCGACAATGGGATTGAATTCTGGATCAAAGAAATGGCCAAGAGAAACACCCAAAAGACTCGTTACCTTGTCTTGGTAAGGGAACTATGTGGCCTTATTGTATCTTGAGATTTTTTTTTCATATCATGTTTGGATCAACCGTTCAAACAACAGCACTCACCTGAAAGGTATTGAACCAAAGGTTGCTCCTGAGATAATCTGTTGATTGAGAGTACTATTGTAACACAACCACTAACAACAACAGTAGTAAATATATAAATGTATTGAAAGGAATTACGAAGAACAAGCCCTGAAATCACAGTTGGTGTCAATTAATCTTCACTTCAAACTATGTGAAATATCTGTGGAATTTGCAAGTGAATTCGGATTAGGGTTAGGGTTTGTATTTGCTGCTGGAAAAGAAAAAGATGGTAGCACTATTTCTCTCCCGGTTTGACAAAACAAAGAAAATACCAAATTTGCGGAATTCAGCGAAACAATCTTTTGCAGCATCATTTAAACACCGCACTCTGATAAAATTGACTCCTTTGCTTGGTCTAGAGCAGTGGTTCTCGAACTGGAGGCTGGGGGCCCTAGAGGGTCATTATAGATCGAGAGATACATTTGGGGGGGGGGGGGGGGGGGGGGTATGTCGCAAGATGATTAAGACATAAGTGAAACAAAAAATAGCAAAAATATTATGATTATTTTTTTTTATGTGTTACTGTTTTTGTATTTTCTTGTGATATACTGAGTAGCTCTAAAACATCACCTCTTCTGATAATTAAGCAAACAAATCAACCTGAACAGCCACTCTGCACATGCAGCCTGTTATAGGGTGTCGAGAGGAGGCTTTGGTTGGTTTTAAGATCAGGAGCTAAAAAGCTTGAGAACCACTGGTCTAGAAGAACATGATGCTTGCTGTCACTCTTCCAAGATTTCCAACACAATTTCCCAAAATTTTGTGAAACGAGCAGAAAACTCTGAAAACTGATCATATGTTGTGAAATTGATTTTGTGAAGATTATACTCCTCCACCATGCAGGGATTATGTGACAATAGAAAGATTCAGATGTGACAGTTTTGATCAAAGTCAATCCATAACCCTCTTCTGGTGGGAAAATGTGTTTCTTTAACTGTTTGTGCAATGGGGAACATTATTTTAAGAGACAAGACTTAAACAGTGGTGGTATTCTCATAATCATTTTCATCCTGTCTCCAGACCTTCCATGTTACCACACTAATATATCAGATTAGGAGCTTTATTATGATATTTTTCACATTTTTGAAAGAGAATTTGCTTCAAACTTGCCCAAAGCATCAGCCTCAGCCTTCAGCCATTCACACTTCACATCGGTTGAGACTAAACCAAATTAGGACGATGAGGATGATGGCAGTAAATGCAGTTATGATGATAATGGTAATGAAGTTAATAAAATCCAAGAATATGTTATCATATCAGACCCACTTCCACCTTCTCCGTCAGCCAGGGTTTACTTGTAAAATGTTACTAAATTTACCAACAGAGCATCTTTGAATCCCTGTGTACCCTTTTAAAAATAAAGATGACTTAACATATTGTTGCTTAGCCAAGAAAAAAAAAGTGACATTTATCTTTTTTGAGAGGAAGCAGCATCACGGTGAATTCTTGACTTTGTTAGCTCATTTTCAATGCCATCTTATACACTTATTTAACAATAAATGCCAAAGTACAAAAGTTTATTTTCTTGTCTTTCACTCCCTAGAAATCAGCGTGTCACTCTTTAATGGTGGTGTAAATAAATGTTCCAACCCATAATACCAATAATATGACTCATCTCCCATTGGTTTCCACTTTTGAAGGATCATTCTCTGCTGTTGCATTGTGATTTTAATTTCATGACAAATTCAGTAAATTTCAACCATTAACCTGGGTGCACATGGAGTTTTTTTTACAGTGTAAACACTAGCTGGGGAACACTCCTGTTACAAAATGTGTTTCACTTGAAATTCTTTTAATTTCTGAGGCAAAATGAGCGTATGTATAAGTAACCAGTAATCAGACTGCACCACCAAGCTGGAAAAGTGTTTTACTGAATTAACCAGGACGCACATGCACACACACACACACACACACACAGGCCTACACACAATGATAATCCACTCCTTCTTGCTCTTTGCCTTCATTTTGGAGTCTGTAGGAGTGATTTACACGCTGAAATCACTGTTGCACCCGTTAAATCCTCCAAGAGAAGAAAACAGCGTCATTTCCAACTGAATGGGGGATTAAATGGTGACAGGCCTGGGAACGGCTCCTGAGGCCGTAAATCCGCCCCGGTCAGCCGACACGGTTCTCACGCCGGGCCGCCGCTTTGAAGTGACCGGCGTAAATTAGGCGTCCGGCAGGGACATGAGCCGGTCAGCAGATCCAAACAGAGGAGGAGGAGGACAGGGACAATATGAGGAGACGCCACATTAACACCAGCATCGCAGTTTAGTGTTAGAGTGGCTTACCGCTCTAATAACACGGTCATAACACACCATTGTGCTCAGAAAGAAGGAGTTTAATCTACAGCAGTTCAATCAGGATGATGATAAAGTGTGATTCTTCCATCAAGCAGCAGCTAAACAAAGTGCAAAGGAATGATTTTCAGTCAGTGCAGAGGCGTTCACGGCAGCCAATCTTCATCATAACCATTCGTTCAGTCACATCTTCAGTGTTAGAATCTTATTTCTCTTCACACAAAGTAAAAAAAAATCTAGTGGGATGAAATAATCCCTCATGTTTCCAATGCATTTCCATAATTTTCTTGAATCAAAGTGTTATTTTCTTGATCCTAGTGGGGCTGATCTGCCTTATTCCGCCTGGTTTAAACAGATTTATACTTGTTCCCAGGGGAAAAAAAAAAAAAAAAAAAAACTGACACAAGTGAAACTACATTTGAAACAATATGAGACAAAAATATCTTGTGATTGTGGAGATTTTTTTGCTGTGTTTACAAGAAGTCGTAGGAGGAGTTTTAATGTTTCAGTTGCAGTTTTTCTCATTTGCCTGAACACATTTGACCTTAAGAAGTTACACTTGCAAAACAGTTTGCGCTCAGGGTTAAACTGAAAGTCACAGGCCAAAATGTCAACATTTGGCACGAAACATGGAGAAAATGCAACAAAAGAAAATATTTCCATCAAACAACACAACCTCTGGTCAAATGAGTGCATTATCAATCATCATGCACTGTGCAACAAAATGCAAAATACAGATGCCAGTATGAACCTGTTCAACCTTCATTTGTGCTGGATACCTGTGCCACTTGTTGATATTTTACATAGCTGAAGTAGCAGGCATCAAAATGACAAGCATGCATATCACAGCATGGAATATATTCTTCTCTCCAAAGGTTGTACACTTTCTTTTAAACGCCCTGCTGATTTTTTAAAAGAGACATTTTCTGAGAAAGTTTTCTTCATCCATGTTATCTTTGTGTGTTCGCCTTTCTGTGTCCATGAACTGTCGCTCACATGCAGACAAGGTAAATTCAAACTTTCGTTATGGTGCAGCTCTCATTCTGCACTCTGTCTTCACCAAAGAAACAATAAAGAATTTCACCCCCAAAGCTGATTGCTAACCGAGGTGTTTCACAGGTGCGTTAGAAATAATTTGCATAAGTGTGAGTCTCTATCATCTGTCAGTACAGATTTTCCTTTTGTTTGACACACGAGGTCCAACAGAGTTTTGGCTCTGTCTATGAGATCTGCATCAACTTTCTTGATGCAGGGAGTGGAAAATGTGCAAAACATGTCTTAGCAGTTGAGAAAATCTGTAACATATTCACATGTATACATAAATATACATACATGTAACATATTCTGTTGGAAGTGTGTCTCTGTACACTATAAAATGGCATCAGTTAATCTTTAAATTAACTGTTATATGGTGTCAGGTGCTGTTTATTGGGTGTAACGGCTCCACATTCAGTCTGTCAGAGCGAAGAGACTGAGCTCATGTTTTAAAAATAAATCTCTCTGCACCACAGACTCACTGCCGTCACCATTCCTCTGTTCTGACGCTAAAATTATTTTTGATTTAATCTGTCAGGAAAAACCCAAGTCTCTAACCTTAGTTGTCTCTGGTCCGGTTCTGGTACCTAGAACTACAGGTAGAGTGACGCCTCTTTGCTTTGTCCTCCTCTCTGAATGAGACTACCATCAGGGGATATTACACTATAGGATATTACATTATATTATATTATATTACACACATCTTTTGTCAGAGGTGGAAGTAACTAACTCCGTTTACTCATGTGACTGTAACTGAGTAGCTTTTTGAGTATTTTTTAAAGTCAGTGATTTTTCTTTTACTTGAGTACATTTTTGCTTTCATTGCATTTTAAATCAGATCCATTACAGAGACCAAATGATCAGTGACAGATTGTGGAACCTTTCACAATAAAAGCACAGTCAGCAAAGATGAGAAGAGGAATCTGCTTCTGCTTTGTTGCTTCTACTTTCTGTCATTTCCAGATTTCACAATAAAAGCTGCAGCATGAAAAACTGCATATGGTTGATGGAAGAGAGGACCAAAAAAAAAAAAAAATGCAGCATAAAGGTGGTAAAAGGGGGAAAATATTCAGAACAATGTAGACTCAACCATCATATGATGTGCTTATTCCACATGTGTCAGTTGAGTCTACAGGGTCTTCACTTGAGTTGAGCGTAATGCCCCTTTAAAAGCATGTAGTGTGCAGCGTGTTCTCTCCTCCTTTTCTAACTGCATGGAAAAGATCCCAGCTAACACAGTTACTGTTTGGAAAAAGGAGCTCAGTCACTTTTACTGCCAGGACATTTGAAATGAGACACTTTGGACTTTTACTGCAGGACATTTTTACTGCACTACTTCTGCTTCTACTGCAGTCACATACCAGCAGAGGAACAGTACTTCTACTTCTACTGCAGTCAAATACCAGCAGAGGAACAGTACTTCTACTTCTACTGCAGTCAGATACCAGCAGAGGAACAGTACTTCTACTTCTGCTGCAGTCAGATACCAGCAGAGGAACAGTACTTCTACTTCTACTGCAAATATCAACAGAGGAACAGTACTTCTACTTCTACTGCAGTCAAATATCAGCAGAGGAACAGTACTTCTACTTCTACTGCAGTCAGATACCAGCAGAGGAACAGTACTTCTACTTCTACTGCAATCAGATAATAGCAGAGTGACAGTACTTCTACATGAGCAGCAGTTTGTAGTACTTTCCACCACTGCCTTTTTGCACCAGGCATTATTATCTGACATTTCTCATTGAAAACCACTAAAATCTACTGAAGTAAAAGTTCACATTTTGCCAACCAAGGACTTAAGTTACTACCCTTCAAAAAATCCCATCGTTGTTTTAATGTTGTGTTTTCATAAAATGCTAACGAGTAGATTTACAGTGCGTCACATTCTTTGAAATTGCTTTGGTATTAGTGACATGTTACTAATGCAACATATTTAATGGATATCTGCACTTCATTTCCCAAAACCTGCCCACCAGATTGTGTGTTTTTCCTTTGCAGACGTGCTCTGTTGCACCAGTGCTGTGTGTACTGCAGAACCAGTGCTGTGCTGAGCCTATACATAGCCATAACTTTACTGTAGCTATTGTGCTGTATGAGCCCCCCTGTGGTTTTACATAGGAAACCAACACAAACCCTGAGCCTGCACTGCACTGGGCTCGGAAACTGATGGAAAATGTTATGTTGTGTTAAATGTGGATGTGGATGCCGACTGAAAGAAAGGACGTATTTTCTTCTTTTTACTTTATTGAAACTTGCATGTTGTTGTGTAAAAAACAATCACATCCTTAATCACTGGAATATGAATGTATTTGCGGGAATGCGGTTATGAAGGTCGTGCTCTTTCGTCAATATCCCGTCTCAGCCAGGGCAGTGTGTCCACTTCTCTTAAAGCAACTCACACTTTAACGACAAAGCCAGACTTTTTTTTTTTCCCTTTATAAAACTTTGTGCGTATTGTTTAGGTTACATTTGTGCATAAACATAAATCTTAGAGGAGTCTTCTTCTGTAGTTTCAGCATTTGCTGCGAATGGCTCAGCTGTTCACTCTCTGGAATCTTCTAAAATACTGAAAAATGCAGCGTAAGATAATGATGATGTTAAATTCTATACTAGAAAATAGTCCCTCCTTTCTTTCTACCTTCCTTACAGATTTTATCAGGAATCACAGAGTTATGAGTGGAGACAGCGCTGAAATTCAAACCAGGTTCAAACTTGTCATGTTGATAAAAAATTAAAAATGACAATCATGAAAATGTTAATACGTTGAATTAGAAACTGCATGCATAAGTAAACATTAGACAAGACACTGTAATGTGACCGGCAGTGACCTTAAATCATCCAAGTGTCCCCAGCGGATCATTGGCACGCTGCTCCATACTAACTCTTTTAGTGAGAAGTTGATGCCGAGCAGCATCTCAAAAATCTGAAAATGAGAATTTGTAGTGACTCTACAGCAAAGCTATATAATATTAAATGTTATGTGGGTATGTCTGGCAGGTTTGTGCCAGAAATTGATATATGTTGCACAAAATATAATGCAAAAACTTCTGCTTATTTTGAATTTAGCTCACCTGAAATAGATCAAAACCTGCTTGTGTCAGCTACAGGCTCTACAGTTAAAATGACAGTTCATTTTTTAATTTTCTGAGACGATATGAAAACACCACAAACAGCTTTTTGTTACCGAAAATATTTCTTCCTTTTCTTGAGGCTCGCTGGAGAGGATGATCAACACATGGATGAGTTTGGTGATTTTGATGGTACAAATGAACAGAGAGCTGGTGTGTTTTGTAGCATTCAGGACTACAAAGTAAAAGTATTTCAAGTTTTAGCAAAAAGAGTGACCCTTGCAAACAGACTGTTCATAGACTCTCAGCAACATTGTATTCACATTCAGTGTTTCCTACAAAAAAAAAAAAAAACATTTGACCAGGCCCTTTCTTGGGCAGCGAAACAGGACAGTACATCGACTGCAAGGCACTTAAACGCAACATTAATCTGCCTAAGTGGACATGATGGAGACCATGTTGTTTGGACTCAAGATCTCGATCCAGTAACCGTCTGGATCCTGTATGAAGGCCAGACCCTTCATTTTCCCTGAGAAAAAACACAACAAACAGGAAATGTAGAGTTAGAACCACACACACACACACACACATGCACACACACACAAAACCGGGCACAAATCTGATGTGAAGGCATTAAGAGACGACTGAAATGCTGCTGAGCTCTAGCTGACCCTGACCTCCATCTGCTGGTGAAAATGTATATGGACGTGTGTGTGTGTGTGTGAGAGAGAGAGAGAGAGAGAAAGAGAGAGAGAGAGAGAGAGAGAGAAAGAGTAAATGAATAAATAAATAAGTAAGTATTGTTTCTGTTAAAACATTTTTTTTCTGCAAGGTTTCTATAGATTTAAAATTTTGAAATCACAGACTTTCTCCTGATTTTAATTTTCTGGCTGGATTTCGGGTTTTTTTCCTCAGTGTTCATTCTGGCTGGTATTCGTGCTCCTTTCAGTTCACATACTTGTTAAGACTCAGAGTTTCAAGACCTGAAATTTTTAATTAATTTATCTCCCTAACTAGCGTAGGAGCCCTGAGTCCGTTTTGTTTGTTGTATTTGACAGCTGAGGCCTCATTTGTGACATTTCAAAGACGACAAGACACCGACCTTGATCGGGTTTCTTGATAAATTTCACTCCTTGTTCTTCAAATAATTTGCAGGCAGCGTAAACGTCAGGAACAGAGATGCCAATGTGACCTGCAGCCGCAAGGAAGGGAGAGACGGCAGGGTTACACCCAGAAAATCATACAAAACATGACATGACACATGAAAACCTTTCAAACAAGGTACGAAAAATCAGCTAGTGGGATGAGATTTTATTATATAGTCACTTCTAATGAATTTGCATGGAATTAAACTATTCTTCATTTTGCTCAGGGCCCCCGTGCCCGGGCCCCTACCACCACCCAGGTGAGGTAAAAAAAAAAAATAAAAAAATGCCAGTGCAGTGAGATGAAAGTTTTACCGAATCCTCGTGGTTCATTGTTCCCGTTGTGGTAAGACAGGTTTTCATCTGACTCCGATCCCCAGTTACTGACAGATAGACAGACAGACAGACAGACAGACAGTTCAGGTTCAGGTTCTGGTCCAGTATTAGGTTCAGTGTTAGGTTCAGGTTCAGGTTCAGGTTCAGGTTTAGGTTTAGGTTTAGGTTTTGGTTCAGGTTCAGGATCAGTGTTAGGTTCAGGTTCAGGATCAGTGTTAGGTTCAGGTACAGGTTCAGTGTTAGGTTCAGGATCAGTTTTAGGTTCTGGTTCAGGTACAGGTTCAGTGTTAGGTTCAGGATCAGTGTTAGGTTCAGGTACAGGTACAGGTTCAGATTCAGGTACAGGTTCAGTGTTGGGTTCAGGATCAGTGTTAGGTTCAGGATCAGTGTTAGGTTCAGGATCAGTGTTAAGTTCAGGATCAGTGTTAGGTTCAGGATCAGTGTTAAGTTCAGGATCAGTGTTAGGTTCAGGTTCAGTGTTAGGTTCAGGTCCAGTGTTAGGTTCAGGTTCAGGTTCAGTGTTAGGTACAGGATCAGTGTTAGGTTCAGGTTCAGGTTCAGTGTTAGGTTCAGGATCAGTGTTAGGTTCAGTGTTAGGTTCAGGTTCAGTGTTAGGTTCAGGTCCAGGTTCAGTGTTAGGTTCAGGATCAGTGTTAGGTTCAGTGTTAGGTTCAGGATCAGTGTTAGGTTCAGGTTCAGGTTCAGTGTTAGGTTCAGGTTCAGGTCCAGGTTGAGTGTTGGCTCTACGTACTGTGTGAGCTCTATCGTGGCTCTCCGGGAGAACGTCCACGCCGTCCGCTCCCTGATGTCCGACGGGATCTCCGACTTTTCCTCATAACCCAGGAAGTAAAGGGTGAACCTCATGGATGGGAAGTCGATTTTCTGGAGCAGCCTGCAAAGTCAACACACACACAAAACAATGATCAACAGATCTCACTTGGTCATGCTCCATACATTTTCATAGCATCACATATTGCATTTACCGTATTTTAATTTTAATTGTAGCATGTTTTTTTGTGTTTTATCCTTGCCCTGGTTGGCTTGTAATTGGCTCAGATTTAAAAAAAAAAAAAAAAAAAAAAAAAAAAAAAAAGAGAGAAAGAAAGAAAGAAAGAAAGAAAGAAAGAAAAAGAAAAAAAAGAAACCATAGGTGTGATTGTTCTCTAATTGCTTTAGTTCTGTTCTCCTCACAAACACACAGCTGACTGAGAGCGAAGACTCACGTCATGCCCAAGATTCGAGTGTAGAAGTCCAGAGATTTTGCCGGGTTTTTGACCCTCAACATGGACTGCTGCATCATGTAGTCCTGCAGAGGGGAGAAACACACAGTCAGAGCTGCATGACATGGACAAAAACAAACCATAATGTCCCTTTTATAAGTTCTTCACACACAAGAGATCAGAGCAATGTGGATATGATGACCAAGCAGGTAGAGGCCAATAACAGAACAGCTACAACAGACTGACTGCATCCCTTTACTGTAATGCAGCCTTTAAAACCAGGAAAAAATAACACTTATGTCACTTATGTCATGATATGCAAAATCCTACATGATATCTCGTCTCATGTAGTGATATTTATACACTAGAAATAGAGTTTTTATAAAATAATTTTCACTTCACGCAGTTTTTATCTGTGGAAGATGCAAAAGCTGCAATAGATGTCCGGGTAAAGTAAGGAAGGGATGGTTAAAATTGGCCATTACTTCACTTTAAAATGGCCCCAAGGATCAAGCAAGTAGAGAAAATTCAGAAATGAATGAAAAAAAATCCAATAAGAACCTACACATCAATATAAAACAGATTTTAATCTAAATCTAAATCTAAATCTAAAACAGGCTATTCTGAAAATGGAAAAAGAAAGAAAAGAAAGAAGAAAAAGGTCATCAGCATGTTCTGTCTTGTGCATTTTTTTTTTAGATGGAAACAGATAGAGTAGAATAGAATTCATTTCTGTTTGGTTTCACCAGAGCAGTGCAAACAAAATAAAAAAAACAGACATACAGGGGACAGACATTATGAAATGCAAACTGTGAGGTTTTAAATCAGTTGTGTTTTAAATCAAAAGCTTTTTGTACTTTTAACGGACGCTCTTTATTGTTTGCCCTTGTTTGTGACTCTGATGTATTCTAATTTTACGCTGCCTTCCTGGCCAGCTTTGACAGAGATTTCCACCTCAGTCACACCTCACCTGGGTAAATATAGCTTAAAGGTGCATTATGCGGTATTGTAGAGCGTTGATATGAGTCTACATTGTTCCTATGATCAGCTGAGTCATCACTTAAATCAACCCTGTGCAATGTTGCAGTGCACCTTTAAATGAATTAAAATATACAGATTTTGTTTGTTTGTTTGTTTAAATCAAAGCACAATTTGTACTGTATTCTTTTCACAAACTGTAACTTACAATTCTGAAACAACTATGATGTAAATCCTGCACTGACTCACATGAAGCCCTGAAAATCTCCTCCTGGAATAAAATCTGACCAAACAGGAGATTCATTCTGGTATTTGTGGATCCCTAACCTGTCAGAGTGTGTGAGGCGGGCGGCTCACAGGCCTCTGCAGGACTCTGGGTCCTGATAAGTGAGTGACTGCAACAGGTTAGACTGCATTTCAGCCGCTGTGAAGGGAGAGGCAGGACGGCAGGAAAACACCAGCACCCGTTCAAATCTGTCCGCCGTCCCGGCCCCTCCGTGTCTCACCTGCGTGATGGGATGTCCGTCCTTGCAGGCGTCACACACCTCTTGCTCCGTCAGTCCTCTACTCGCCATGGCTCACGGCTCAGTGTGACAGCAGAGTGAAGAGCAGCCTGGTTCCCTCCTCACCTGGTGCTGCGTTCAAATGCTGCTCGTAAACTCCTGTGTAAACTCAGCTGTGAAAACCACAAGTGGGAAAGAACTGGCATTTCATTTGAGTATTTCCATGTAGTGACTTTTTCTACCAAATCTTGTAATTGTTCTGCTCAACATTTTTCTGATGGCTGGAGATACTTTGAAGAAACTTTTCCATGCAAAACATCAGATGTGCTGCATTTTTAGAGTGTAAACCAGGATATGGAGCAGTCAGAGCTACAACATTAAAACACTCCTTACAGATTAATGCAGCAATAATTTAACTCTCTAAAAGGAACCATTCTTCACAATGACAACTTTTACTTTTCACATTGAATTACATGTTACTGATAATACTAGAATATTTTGAGTTACGTAGCATTTTGAATGCAAGTTTTACAGTTTCATTTTATTTTCTCATTGCTAAACTGTTTCCTTTGACTAAAGTTAAGGGTTTCAGTAATTTTTCCACCACTGGTTGATGCATTTAAGTGCTTTCCTTTTGGGGGTGGGGGGGCTGTTTTAACAATTACTACTACTACTGCTGTTTTAAACATGACCTTAATACTGTAATTCACACATTTTCATCCCTTTCATCCCTGCTTTCTTGTTTTAGTGCTGAAAATTTTGGCTGGTTGTATGTTTGTATAATCTCTGCTGTTTTTCTTATTTAAATACTTTTCCTTTGTTGAATCCGGTCTTTTATCTTGCAGTATTAGCTGTAAGACTTATGCATCTCTTTTTTCCATCAGATGTTGACACCTCTGACATGCTCCATGCTTCCCCAATGTCACATCTCTGCAGCTCGGGCATTTCAGGAAATTTAGACATTCCCAGTTTAAATGAGCCACTTTGTTGGGCTTTCATAAAATGCTCACGTTGCAATTATGTGTGTAAATGGAAATAAAACAAAAACAGCTCTTCAAGGCATCATGACTTTATGCCAGTGAGGGATTCCGGATCTGGCCCCTTCAAATACACATACAGGACATATTTCTAATTTAGTGATCCATGTTTGACCAGGCAATCGTGATTACAAGTAACGTGTAAGTACATGTGACTGTACATGTAACATATGACTGTAACTTCACTGATAGGCCACATATTGGTGTTCCTCCCCATATTTATAACAAGTAATCTACTTAACATATTTAAGTCACCAACATACCTTTACAGGATGCCACAGTTGTTTCTTTTCCCTGTTATTTTTGCTGCTATCCCACTGCAAATTCCCAACACGGCTAAATCAAACATCAAGCTTCTTTTTCTGCCTCTGATTATTGAACCTCAGTGATTTGTTTTTTGTTTGTTTGAGCTTCCATTGAAGGCAACACAGCAGTGGATCATCAGCTGCCATTGGTTTACCAAGAAAAAACACCCCCTCCCGTGAGCCGGGGCGGAGAGCACCTGCATGTTTGTGACACATTCAGTAGAAAAATGCAGAGGCGGCCGGCAGCTGCAGGTCCCAACAGGCAAACGGCAAAATATTTACAAGGTGGGAGGAGCTGCTGAGACGTGTCACAGCGACACACCCTACAGAGCTTCTGAGGCTTTGTTAGCTTCTGTATTTGAATATGAACTCAATGTGCTTGCACCCAGAGTGTGTGTGTATTTGTGTGTGTGACATGTGTCTGCAGATTTACACAGTATATGCATGCATGATACATAATATGCATGCACTGTAAGGATACAGCATATATGTGCAGGAAAAAGTGTTTATATGCATTTATATTAATTTTACTGCATTTGAACGGTGAGTTGGATAATGTTGCATCTGCAGAATATTGATAAAGAGCTCATAGACATTTAATATGCCTGGATGTTTGTGTAAAATTAAAGCAAAATGAAGGCAATAAAAAGGGACTTGTGTGCCTAAAATAAGTTAAGAAAGATCTGTTATTAATTTTAGAACAATGCTGCATATAGAAAAATGTCTGCACCCACATATTCTATAGTAAACGTACAAAAATATTACAAAATTGAACAAGATAAAGTCAGCAGTATCCACTCATACAAGTTTCAATATCCACAGAAATAGAATAATCGCTGTGTAACACCACAGACGACAAACCATGACACTTTATGCTGTACTAAATAAAACACACACTTTTTATTCTTTACACAAGAAAAAGAATTTATCAGCGGAAAAAAAAAAAACCTGAATAATAATCTACATTTTTTGTATGTACAAACTAAGAACAGATCTTAAAAAGTGATCACAAACTTAAAATCTGAAATTTAAACCATGCTCTCTCCATCGGTGCACATTTTGTAACTTCTGTTCAGAACTGTAAGCAAACAATTTGTCTTCTTTTTTTTGTTGTTGTCAAAAGTTCATATTTTGAGATGGAGGAGGAAAGAAAGAGAGGAGAGGAGAGGTGAGGAGGAAGGGGAAGTGGAAAAGGAAGGGGTATGAGGAGGGAGAGGAGGGTGTAAAGGAGGAAGAAGAGGAGGTGTCATCTCCTGGCGGAGCGGAGGTTCTCCAGCAGCAGAACCACCAGGCGGTTCTTCAGCGTGGGCAGCTTGCTGCTGTAGTTCTGCTGCAGGACGGCGGTCAGGCGGCGGCGCAGGGCGCTCAGGCTCGGCAGAGACTTACAGTCCGGCACGTTCAGCAGCGTGTGGAAGAACTCCAGCCACATGTCTGCATGGGGGTTTCTGTCGGAGACAAGACAAGAAAAGAAAAAATAAATACGGAGATTAAAAAAAGAAGCTGTTAGACGTTTGGCACAAATCTGGACTGTCTGGGGAAAAAAGCTTACAAGCTGGACCTGTTTCCTCACACTGGAGGCTCCATATGGCAGCGAGAATGTACCATTTTTTGAGTTTTGAGGACTAAACAGTGTGAGCACTCAGGCTGAAAGATATGCCTGTGCCACATTTTGCAAGGACTGACCAGGACATTAACCAGTTTGATGTTATGAAGTTATGTGTATCTTTGAACCTGAAATCAGGCAATGCTGGTGATAATGTGAGAGTAACTTGGCAGCTGTTTTCTGCTTCAAACAGCATTAGGAGCCTAAGGTTATGTTTAATAACAGCCAATACTGATACAAAACAATTTCAACCAAATGACCACTAATTTCTTGTTTGCAGACATTAGTGGCATGATGTTTGGGATGATGTTTTCAAAAAGCAACTAAAGAATTTGTGTGGACCGTGACTTAAACAGCCAGCATGGATGGTAAACAGTGGAGGGCGTCCAACAGAGGTGTGTACAACAAATAATGAATGGAAAACATTACTTTTTACGTTTGCCAAAGTCGAAAGAATAACTCGAGAGGAATTACCGTCTAAAGACAGTGTTGGTCTTCCACACACCGTCCTCCTGCGTGACCTGCATGTACGTGCCAAACAGCATGCAGTGGACAGTCCCTGCTATCCCAAAGTAGTCGGTCTAAAACAAAAAACAAAAACAAAAGGACAAATTTAGTCACTGCTGTAAGAGTGATATGCTTTAATTCACACAAACATTTAAAGCGTATTTTTCTGTTTTCACCATGTTGTCTGTCTGTCTGTAGCTATTCTCAGAATCTACTGAGTCTATCAGCCTCGTACATTTTGAACACAGCTGTGACTGTATGATAAAGAACCTCTCGTGGTTGCGGTGATTCAAAACTTTTAAAATCCGTTTGTTTTTGCTACTTCCGCTCCCACTCTTCATTCACTGTCTACCTCGGTTAACCACGACTGCTCTCTTCCTCTCTTCCTCTTTCCACACCAATTCCTCTCTCTATTCAGAATCTAACTTGCTTGTTTTCTTTATCCTACTGAGTCCATGTTTGCTCCAATCACAGGTAAAGAAAAATCTAGAATATGTAAGTTTACACGCCAACAGTCAACAGAACTCAGAGCAGGCACATGGGGGGAAAAAAACACTGTAAAAAGTGTCAGAGCAGGGGGTTAAAAGAGGTAACAGCCTGATGCTCTATGGCATTAAAAAAAAAGGTGTAAAACAGCAGGTGCTATTTCATGTCAGTGGACTATGCTTATTCTTCATGGGTTTTAAAAGTGTGTGTCTGCGTCTTTGTGTCAGAGAGAAAGAGAAATGTAGACCTTAAGCAGTAATTTTGAATTTTCCAATTTCAATTTGTGCTCTTTTTGAAACATGTTTTCTATACTCTATTGTATTATATTTGAATCATGCAGTAATTTGATTTGTAATTTAAAAAGCAGTTAACTATGCAGTTGGCTGCTGAGTCTCTCGTGAGTTTGGACACAGCACATAAGGAGCCCAGGAGAGCCTGGAAAAGAGGAGAGACGCCTGGAGGAAATCTGCAGTCTTAGCTCCAGCTGTATTCGCCTGGTTTATTCCCTTTTTTATTTATGCTTCGCGTCCCGTTTACCTTACAAGCTTTATTTATTCATGTAACATTGCCTGTCAAACCCTTGTAGGTGTTTTTAGAATTACAGTGAAGATGTGCTCACCTGATAGCTCCACGGTCTGCCGCTGAGCATCTCGGTGCACTGGAAGCCGGAGGTCAGACACCTGGCGGTGAAGGCAGTGCCTTGTGTGAAAACGTCCATGTCTATGCTCTGTCCCAGGTCGATGAGGGCCAAGCCGTGATCCAGGTTGTCTGGGTCAAAGCTCTTGTTCTCCAGGAACC
Organism: Myripristis murdjan; assembly: GCF_902150065.1. Taxonomy (NCBI): domain Eukaryota; kingdom Metazoa; phylum Chordata; class Actinopteri; order Holocentriformes; family Holocentridae; genus Myripristis; species Myripristis murdjan. The sequence goes on from NC_044003.1 coordinate 7,025,420, forward strand.
TAAATCACCATTAAAAAGTAATAACAAAAATATGTATTGCATGTAAATTAAAGGTGGAAATTTCCAGTCCAGTTGCAGCCAAAATATCTGCCTTTTTCTGGACAAAAGAACAGTAAGGAACCGACTAGGAAAAAGTATGAGACCATACAGCATTCTGCAGCATGAGAAACTATTTTGTCTCCTCAGTGAAATAACAGTTCATGGCTGAATAAAAGCAGAGGTCAGAACACAGAAGCTCACATTCCCAGCTTGGGCTCCGATAAGAAGCTTGAATTTTATAGCGCTTTCTACCTCTTAGAAAGATAAAAAAAAAAAAATTGATGCAGACAGTAACAAGCTGTTATTACCTTTCTCCCAGCATGAAGTTGTCGGGTTTGATGTCGGCGTGGATGATGTGGATGCTGTGCAGCTGCTCCACCATGTGCAGGATACACACAGTGAAGTAAATGACCAGCGGCTGCGGCATCATCTCATTCAGCTTCTTGTACATGTTCACTGCGTTCTGCACGGGGCGAGTCAAAAGCAGGTCAGTCTGTTTGGGATTGTTTTAAAGTCCAGCATGAACCGCATTTCCTAATGCATGCATGATTTTAACTAAAGTGAAAGAAAGTCAATGCATCACCCGCATGTTTCTAAGTACATATCAGAGACACCCATCATCACTGAAGGTACTGCTGCACAAGTAACTGTGTATAACCTCACATGATGACTTTAATTTTTTGGAGTATATGAATTTGAATGTTCACCAAGTTGAACACAGAATGTGACAGAGGCACTACAGTATAATTTGGCTCCTGAAATCACAAATTTCAGACTAATAATCCTGATGAACAATCAAGATGGATTCATTTTCAGAAGAGGAATATTTCTAATGCAAGCACAGGGTTAAAACACAGAAGACAGATGATTCAAAACACCAAAAACAGAGAAGACAATTGAGCACTTCCAAAATCTTTTCACCTAAAATGTGTTCATGTTAATGATTTACCACAATTATGGAGTTTTCCCATAACACCTTTGGGTTATTCTAATCTGTATTTGGCAGCAGTTATGGTCATTTCACTATATTGTGAAGTATTCAGGACAAATTCAGCAGTACTTTCAGATACACCAGGCTTCAGTGAGCAGTAATGTCGTGCACCTACCAGCAGGGTGCCGCAGCTGTGCAGCTCGTTCAGTAAGATACTCCCGTTGTGGAAGAGGTGGGCAGAGTGGATGTTGCTGTAAAGGTGGCGAACGTTGGGCGGCAGCCGAGCGTCCAGCTGAGTGTTGATGTAAAACTCCCAGGGATTGGCTGGTTTCTGAACCTGTGGCAACGAGATGATCAGGAATAACAGGGCTTCAGCGAACAATTATTTTAACTAATCAATCTACCTTTTTTGTTCAGTTAATCATTGATTTGATAATGTGTCAAAATAATTACAGTTGCTTATAGGAAGTTATCAGAGCCCAAAATTGATGTCTTGAAATTGCTTCCTTAGTCTGACCAGCTGCCAAAAAAGTATGAATTTTATAAAATGAACTGAGAAAAATAAGACAACATCAGCATCTTCATAATCTCAGTGGAGCTGGAATCAGCAACTGTGTGGGATTTTTACTTAATAAATGACTAAAACCATTTTTTACTGAAATTAGAATCAAATTACTGTCCATTTATTGACAAATCAATTAATCAACTGATGATTTTGGCACTAAATACAAAATACAGTGATCTTCAGGCATTTAATGTAAACCTGGGGGAGTTATAGCACAAAATCCATAGTGGCAAGTAAATCCCCAAATTCTGTCTTTTTTAACCAATCGTCACCGTTTTTAGAGCTTCAAATGATGGTTGGTTATTTGCCAAAGTGGCTTGTGGAGTAGACAAAACGTAACATAATTTTTCTAGTGGATACTATACAACACAAACCTCTAAATCTGAACCAATTAGTAACCATGTCTTACCTTTAAAACAATCTTTTCTGATGTCGTGGGGTCGGTGGCCCGGTAGACCGTGGCGAAGGCCCCTTCCCCCAGTATGCAGTCGACTCGCAGGGACGCCTTCCCTGTCAACAGTCAAGCATTTTCAATTAAACACAACAAAACTAAACAACATAAGATTCTTACAGATATGGGAGAGAATCCTTGATAATATTCGCCACAGTTCAGTCATTCTAGACATGCCATAATAAAGTTTAAAGTGGTGCACAATATGGAAACGACAGACTTCACGCCCTGTACCCCAACATTTCTCCCTTCTGTGACAAATAAAAACAAGAGGACAGGACATTTAGTCATTAGTTTTGGTCCTACCCTCAGTTAGCCTCCTTCTGGTGCCTTGTACTTGACTAACAATCCAAAGCATTCAATAGATCTATGGCTCCAGACCCACTTCTTAATATCTTCAGCTGTGATAAACCCGTCTACTGTAAGAACTGAGGGCAAGCCATTTCCTTACATGCACTGTTGGTTAAATGTCTTATTTTACCATTTTGGAGGTTGGAGTTTAGCCCTCTGTTCTAGCAACGGTTCAGTTATCTGGGAAGTGTTCCACATTTGGAGACACTCCATTACAAGCTGGCCAACAGAGATAACACATTCTGGAAAATTGATAAATGGACGACTATGCTCAATAAGGCTCTCTTAAACCAGCTCTTAGTTCACTTGAAAACAGGAGGCAGCTGCACTGCAAATATCAGTTCTCACAGGGGCGCTGTGCGTTAATAGAGCTGTCACTGACAACATGTAATACAATAGTGAATATCAATCATTTACTGTTTTTTTTTTTAATCTTATATCGTCTGTCTCACTTGATGTGTTTTATCTTTGCTGCCTTTGTTACATCTGTTGTGCTTTGCATCCCCACAGTTATCCTTTCCTGTCATAGTTTTATTTTTCTATTTTATGTTCTCATTTTTATTTAATGTTTTGTGTTCATGTTATTCTGGTTACTTGTCTATTCCTGGAAATCAATAAAAAAGTACAAATCTGATAACTAACTAACTTCTCCTGAACAAAATTATTAATATAAAATGCTTTTTGCTTTTTGTCTTCTTTTATTTCTGACATGTTACTCAGGGCTTTTGGTGCCAGATGACAGATATTAGTCTCTCTTGGTGTCAGTGTATCCCCAGCTCCAACTGCACGTACAACAATAAAAGTCCTTCCTTACCCATGGTGATGGTTGTCTTGGGGGCGATGCTGGGTATCGGACACTTCCAGGTGATGCAGTACGGGTGAGAGGTAAGAGGGGGGTTCATTGAAGAAAGCAGGCCGCTTATCAGTTCAGTATCCCAGGGATCACAGACCAGCTGGTGTGCTGAGCTGGGTGCTGCCGGACTCATCGGCACATCGATGCTCATCTTCGTCCCCCTCTCCAGATTCATCGGTTCATCCCAAGTGTCAAGCTGGGACTGCTGCATGGGGCTCATGGGCACGTCAGCACAGAGCTTCGGCTGTTCTGGGCTCATGGGGACGTCCAGGCTCTTCTGGGGGGAGGCCTCCATTCTCTCAGCCCGACGAGGACTCATGAAGGCATCCAGGTCCGGCTCGGCTACGGCTTGCGGGCTTCTGATAGCGAGCCAGTCCAGTGCGGGCGCGCTCTCTGGGCTCTCGGGGATGCCAAACGCAGGCCGTGCAGCTTGTTCTGGGCTGGGGGGCTTGTCGAAATCTTTCTTGATGGTAAAAATGTGGCTTTTGCGTTTGGCTGAACTTTCAGGTTTCAGTGGGGGCGGGGAGGCTGGTTTGGGAGGCTGCTCTGGGCTCATATACACATCCCAGCCCGGTCCTGTGGACTTCGTGGGGCTCCTGGAGATGTGGACGGAGGCGTCGGCGTGAACCAGTGTCTGGTCTCTGAAGGACAGCACAGCGGGGGGCGGAGGCTGCACCACGGTGACGGAGGACGCTGCCATGCTGTGCTGGGTTGTGGCGAGCCCATCCCCGACTATAGTGCCTTGCTCAGCAGCACCTTTGGCTCTCAAATGGCCCAGTGTTGTTTCAGAGAGCTTCTCATCAGATGGGCTCTGCTCCATGATGGGGCTGAAGGAGGGGAAAGAGACAAATCCCAGAGGCCATGGTTACACTGAGATCTGAGAGTAGAGCTGAGATTTGGATTACATCACTTTGTCTCCGCTTTAGTTAAAATTGACTGTTATCCATCTCAAGAATTTTTGCACATCCAGACATGTTACTTTATGCATCCTGATATGTTCGGACTAATAAAGCTCACTCTGGACCGAGTGTAAGTGACCACAGACTCATTAGCATCACAACTTGTCAAACTGGAACAGCAGCACATGGTAGTGTCTGAGAAATGAACGGGGACAGATCAGTCACCTGAGTTTTTTGGGTTGTCGTACGATGTAAGGATTATCCTCAGCATCATCAAAAGTTTCAGCACAGTTGTTCTCTGAAAACAGGAGACAAACAAATAAGAGTTTCAAAATGAGATGTCAAGCAGCTGAAAAAAAAAAAAAAAAAAGAGAGACACCCACTCCTTCATCACAAAATGACAGAAAAGTTGCTTAAAGGTAACGATATTCCCTGCAAAAACTGATGTACACAGCATTTTGGAAAATAAATCTTGGCAAATCACCAAGGTCAAAAAGATCTGAATGAATGAAATACCTATTGGCCTATGTGTATTATAATGAATAAACGAATCAATGAAACTAACAAACAATATTATGGAAAAATATTATGCAGAAAAATATTTAAATGAATGAAAAAGTGAAGTGAACGAAAAGTCCAAAACTGAAACCGTGTTTGCTTCCAAAGCTATTTTTCCTGCATTTTCAAAGATCATCTACCTTGGCTCTGGTATGAGTCGCTGAAGAAAGGAGCTTTGTGTGTGAAGGGAGTGGAGACCATCTGGGCCAACATGGCAAAGTCTGTGGTGCTGTTGGGGCAGGCGGCTAGCGAGTTGAGGGAGTTGTAGCGAGCTCCCCACATGGTGCTCTCATCTGGCATCAGCTCCGGAGTCTCCTGATCGACAACACACCCGGACAAGTCAATGAAAACACACAACCATCTTCTGCAAACATCGAATCCATGTATGTACACATCCACCGAAAACTGCAGCCCAGTGCTACAAGTGAATAATTGTTCGCATAAAGCACATTATTGGTGATAAAGACTTTTGCATGCAGAACATTACTGGTGCTTGAAACAGTTACACATTTTATGGATGACTGTTTGTTGTTTTTATGTTTGTTTGTTTTTTATGTCACGTCCTTGTTAATATTTTTTTGTGAAATCAATAACCCAGTGGGACAAATAAAACAGAAACCTGAACTTCATGATACTGTTTTTGAGAACAGAATTCTTTTGGAAATACTGACTGCTGAAATTTTAGGTGGCAACATTTTTTTTCCCCAAAAGGAGCATTTACAGGAAATGAAACGAGGGATGCCATAAGAATCGATAATGAAGTGAATGCTAAAATTATGAAATAGATTACAATACTACTGCAGAGTATTTAGTGTCTGTACTGTTGACTCAACTTGCTCCGTCACGCTGTAACTCAGTGTTCTTACTCTAATGAAGCCTTAACCCGAATGTTTAAATACTGAGACAGTTAAGTGTCAGTCATCGTGCTTATAGGACCATAAATCAAAATGACAGCTCATAATCATACCAGCGCGTTGTTGTTACAGGAGGATATTTCATACATAATACATAATTTAAAATGAGTACTTTGTTGAGCTGCTCTGTTTTCTGCTTGAAGGCTACCAGACAATGCTGCGACTGTAACTCAGTGTTTTTATTCTAAGGTAAGTAGGCAGACAGACACTTTGTTATTAATGCCGGAGGGGAAACTGCATCGCTACTTTATTACTGAGTCGCATAGTTATTAAATTACACAGTTGAGCAATGACCTCAAGGAAAATAAGTTACCCTAGATAATAAAATGCTATGCAGACATTCTGTACATGTAGTAAGAATAAATTGTTGTGCGTGAGATTTAAAATAAATAAATAAAGATAAAAAGGTATGATGCAAGGACAAACAGAATAAAAACATAAGTCACATATCACATTTCTCATTACAAAGTTTAAAAACAACAATGACAAAAAAAAAACAAGTGTATTAACAGTAACTACCAAAATTCAGGTGTTATGATATCCCTTATTTATAACACAGCATGTACAGTGCCATGTACATGCTATGTTGTCTACTGTAGGATCAGTTGTCTCTATATTATGCATGCCAGCCTGCACAGTGAATGTACAAGGACACAAACCTTTCTAATCAAAATGACCCTGAACCTCAACAGCCTTTGCTATTCATTTCTACTTTACTGATGATGCATTTGACATCACTGGATCAAAGAGTGTCTGTTGTGTTCATACTTACATTGTCTGCTTTAGACACAGGGATGACAGCCAGGGCCTTGGTTGGTTTAGCCTTCTGAACCACTGGAGCAGCAGCACTAACACAGTAATACAAGTACAAAACAACAGAGACATTGACAGTCTTAAATTTAATTTCTTCATCCTCGTTTTTATCATTCCAGCATTGCAAATAATTCAGAACATCGAAATCTATCTGCATTGCTATCATGTTTAGCAACTTACTTTAGGACATTTTTAATCACAAACACATTTTCAGCATTTCAATGTGGCAGAATATATGCAGAGAAAAAAAATGTCAATTTACAGAATATATTAGGGATGTGCAAAATGCATGCTGGGAGGATCTGTTTTACCTGCAGTTTTCTTTGTTGTTGTCCTCATTGTCATCCTGGAAGATGGTGAAGGGAGTTGTGCTGGGAGGCTTGGAGAATGAAGAGGCAGCTCCTTCACATGACACCAACAGACAAAAGAGTGAAATTAACAGCCCAGAAAACAACATTAAGACCAAGACAGACAGAATGTGTTCAATTTATTTAAGAGCTGCAGTTTGTGACATACTTCAAACACAAAACAACTCTACAAATTTTCTGTTGGGATGCTGGGAATGTGGACATGGGAATGTGCAATATATATTTTGTACAGGTGCATGTGCACATCTAATAATTTTAGTATATTTACCATTTCCAGGATAGGCGGCAAAGTCCCTCTCAGTTGTGTGGTGCATTGATGTGTTGCTGAACGTGTTTTCCAGGAGCGTTGGGGCTTGGAACATGTCCATGATCACATCTGGATGTAAAACCAACATCAGATTATTACCCAGCATCGCGTTTGCCATGATTCTGTCACTCTGTTTTCTGTATCAAATCATTTAAGATGTGCACACACTATTCTGCTTCTTCCGCACTGCCAGAGCTCAGGGGATGGTATTGTCCTTGGCAGAGTGCTTTCTAAACTTTAGAAAAGCCAACTTTCTAGATCTGTGACAATGATGTAGAGCGCTGTATTTGTGAGCTGACTAATCCTGAGAAAACAGAAACAGGGTTTCATGCTACACAGGCAGCAGACAGTTTACAGCCACACTAATGAAAATTGAGACAGTAACAGTCGAAAAGCTGTAAGTAGCTTCTGTTGTAAAGAGTCAGCCTGGAGAACACTGAATAAGTTGCAGAGTTTCTGGGAAGTGCTTCATTTCATGATGAAAAGATGAAAAAAAAAAAGATGTAGACTCTTAAAAAACCTCAAGACATTTTGACATTTGAGCGCAGAAAGAAATAAAGAAAAGGTTTTAAGGCCCTAGGTCCAAGGTGAATACATTAAAAAAATAATGCCCAGCTGTTGTGGATCAGTGCTCACCCAGTGCCTCACGTGTGTTGACAGTGGGTGACGGCAGCACCCTTGATGGTGTGGCGTGAACAAATCCCAGTGAATTGTTGGGTGTGATGTGCGACAGGTTAGCTGTGCTTCCCTGTGACACTGAGAGAGAGAGACGGGAAGTGTGAAAACATTCACCAGTGTCTGTGTTTTTAAGGTCTGTCTGGACAAGAACAGGATCCTTACCATCTAGTTTCTCCTCAGGCTGTGCTGGTGCTGCGCTGACAGGCAAAGCCCTGGAAGAAGCAGACAGATCATCAGATGGCTCAACTCTGTGACTTCTAAAACCCTCCTCACCTAATACAGGGCGGGGTACAGTCATCAACGAAAGACAAACAACAGGCAGTGTTTTCAATGCAAGTTTTTCATAGATGAGATATAACTTGCCACTGCTCATTCTAATATCACATAATTTCAAAACCGGCTTACAGCATACACTCAGAGGTTAACCACTCTCAATTAATGGGTTGTTATAATCTTGATTCTTGAAGAGGAGCCCTGGAAATGCAGTACTTAAAATATTTTCTTAAAATTGCCTGTCATTTAAATGTCATAGTTGTAGACAACAGTTCGACATATGAAATTGCCAAAAAAAACAAACAAAAAAAAAAAAAAACAGAGGAAACCCTCATCCCGTTAAGAACGGCTCTTAATTTAATAGATGATAACACAGAGACAATTATTTCCTGTAATTCAGATTGTAATTGTTTCCATTCAGCCCTCATTGAATTTACATCATTTTAGCTTTGTATGTGGGACTGCAGCTAAATGGAAAACAGCAAACAATGATCATTTCCTGATTAGAGGTTACTCACTGATCTGTGGTGCCGTGTTGCTGAACGTGATCATCCTGGCAGAGACTGACATCGTTCACACCAGAGAAGCAGGCTGGCCTCTGAGGCGCCGAGAACGACGACGGTTCAAAGGCCGCAGGCTGCTCAACAGGCCGGGGATGAACCAGCGAGGCCCGAGCGGAAAACACCTGGGTGGAAACCTGTGCTGATCCAGATGAACAAACACTTCTGTCTGCCAGGAGAGAGGCATGATGGGACACCTCGGAGCTCTGTGTGTTTATGGAGGCAGCCCTGGTGAGGCTCTCCTGTTGTGGAGGTTCGGGTGCCGTGCTCGTCTCATGGATGAAGGTCGGCTCAGAGTGCAACCTCAAGCCCAGAGAGAGCCGACTGCTGAGACGGTTCGAGGGCCGAGGCTGCCCGAATGAATGCTGGGTAAGAGGAGGATTCACGCTGGCTGCAGGTTCTGCTTCCGATACCTGAAACAAAGAAAACACGAGGATCTAGTTCAACATCACACATGCTGCTCTCACACGGCGACCTGAAAAAATGTTCTGCTCGGCACTGCAGGATCTGTCACTCAAGCGACCACAAAATAACTCCTTTGTTGTTGCTATGGTGATCCTACTATTCCATGTATGCTGATAAAAAAAAAACAAAAAAAAAAAACAGCAAAACAAACAAAACAAACAACTAAATAGCACTATGTGTCAGGTAAAAGAGGGAACTGGAATAGGAATAGCTCAGCCAAAGCAAAGTTTGGTGGTCCATGTTTTTCTTCTGGACTCCAAATGGGATCTAAAAGACCTTTGCTTGTGCACAACTTCACTGGATGATAAGAAAAGCGCAGCAAAGTGGACAAATCTACATCTATAAATCTACTTTGTTAAATATGTCAACATCCAGTTTGTCCTCATTGTTGTAGTAGTATTGATGTAAACCAAATTTACTCTACTTTTATCAACATGTTTGACCTGCTGATGAGGCTGCCAACACTTTGCAGCGGCACTGGGGGAGTTTACTGTCACTTTCTGCTGAAAACAAAAAACGCCCAGTTCCATCTGTCAACCACACGGCACAACAATGTGAATGGAGCAGTGAGCCATTTGGTAGACAAGATGCTATTATCCAAAGTGTGTGACAACAACGTGAATGTGCATCAGTGTTCAGAGTGGGCTGAACGAAGGGGGGGGGGGGTCAATCCTCTAATTGCGGCAGTATTAGTATTTTCCTTTACTCACTGAGCTGCACAAAACCAGTGAACCCTGATGAATAACCGAAACTTTTATTGTGTTTAACTCAATTATGGTGCTGGCAGCCATCAAACATGATGTATTGGTGTATTTTTTGAGTTGAGTTTGTTGTCTTGCCTGCTGTGTGACAGGCTGGCTGGTGAAACCCCCGCAGGCCTCCAGACCCTGGTTCAGCTCGTCCAGCATCCCTCTCATGCTCAGGATGTCCTCCTTCTGCTTCCTCACCATTTTCTGCTGGGCCTCTGGTTCAAGATAACAAAGCAAACAACAACAACAAAAAAATAATTCATTCATTCAGTTCCCAAGCTGCTTCTCCAAATTAGGGTAGACAACACATTGTGCCACCATATCCGTTCTTTAACTTTTGAAATGAAAGAGAAACAGGCAGCATCTCCAAAAAATGTCAGAGAGGATATTGTTTTGAAGCATCAATCTACTTCACCTTCATACACAGGGATACAAAAACATCAGGGGCCAAATATCTGGCAAAAAATAAATCAAACTTATTGCTTAGTGGGGTCTGAGGTTATTACATGTTTGAAGGATCAGTGTTTAATTACTAATTCTAGCATTTTCTAATGAGAATACGGCTGAAAATTAATTCTTTGGTTTTTTTTAAAAAAAGGTATTTTATCTCAAACTTTGGTTCAAAAGATGAACAGTTAATAAATCAATGAGTAGAGCATCATCATCATGAACACATGCAAGTCATTGTTTTGTGGCACTAGAAGGATCCAACAAATACTCCCACATCAAGTGAACCCAGCATTATTTTTCTGTCAAAGTGAGGGCAGCTGATGCCGAATCCGCTCATCACAAGCCCACCTCATTCACCTTTTAGCCCCCGGTGTCCCAAATTGGCCATTACTCTATCATAAGGTCTGTCTCTAATAACAAAACAAAAACAAAAAAGAAAAAAAATATATAAACCATTGTCTTACCGTCTTCTCTGCGCTCCTTTTCCTGCTTCAACTTAAAGAAGTATCTGGCCGCTCTGACCTCCTCGAAGCTCAGCTCAGATCCTTCACATTCGAGGTCTTCCTTCCTGTACACTGATATGGTCTGAATGGCGGCGGCCGAGCTTTGACTGGAGTGAACCAGCCCCGAATTCTCAGAGCGGGAGATTCTGTGAAGGAGGAGGTTGATTAAATGATGCTTGGGCCCAGAGCACTTTATGATACCTGAAGTGAACAGTGTGGTTGTGAATCCACTGTCTCTGTCCACTGAGCAACACAGCAACAAATCACAGTCTCTTTTTAGTCTGTTTTTTGATTGGACGTGGCTGCATTAGAGTTCTCATATTCTGCCCGAACCCGACCCGACCCGACCCGACCCGACATTTTCGGGTCGGGTCGGGCCTAAATTTTACGTGAATTGGGCGGGTCGGGTCGGGCTTCGGGTTCTGTGGGGGATTTTTTTTTTTTTTTTTTTTAAATAAAAAAAAAAAAATAGAATTATGTGTTCTGTTATTGATTATGACGTTTCATTTTTATGTGACTGGTGGAGAGAGTGAGAGACTGGATTGGATTTGGAGGCTAAACTTTCAGTGACAGACAGACAACCAGCTGTGCGAGCGCAGCGCAAACAAGTGAGAGAGAGTTGCAGCAGTATCCCGCTGTGCTGACAGACTCGGCAGCAGGGACGGTTTCTGCACAGGGCGCAATCTACTTGGGGGCGCACGAGAAAAAAAAAAAAAAAAAAAAAAAAAAATCTCCAGTTTTCTAGACTACCGTATTGATCCGCAATATGCCGCGGCACCATCAGTCGCCATCAGGCGGGTCGGCCGCGGCACCGTCCGATACCGCGCCCACCCGTCAGGTCTGCCGGATCTGACAGGTGAGCTGCCTGATGCTGGCCGGTGCCGCGGCTGGCCCGCCTGATACTGACTGATGGTGCCCCGGTGCCGCGGCCGACCGGCTCTGCTAAATAATGGCGAATTTGGCGATTTTTTTTTTTTTTTTTTTTCCGGGCTTTATCGGGCTGTCGGGCCTAAAGTTCGGCTAATTAGTCGGGTCGGGTCGGGCCTCGGGCTGGCCCAGTCCGGCCCGGGTCGGGTCGGGTCTTAATTTTCAGGCCCGATGAGAACTCTAGGCTGCATGACAGGTAGGGCTGCCCCCCGAAAGTCGTTGAGTCAAATCATCCATCAGAAACCCCAGTGTCAACTTGAGATTTTTTTTTTTTTTTTTTGCATAGTTACTGGGCATTGCAACATAACAGTAACACAAGACTCATTCTCTTAAAAATGCACTGGTAATATACTGCAATAGAAAATGAAAAAAATATTATGTTTTTATATCCTTCTAGAACTGGTAGATGTACAATTAATTGACTTAATTAACCAGTTTTCCTTTCTTAGGACGGTGAAATCGACTTACATTCATTCACTATAGCCTTTCCCTAATCTAAGCCAATGTATGCCTTATCCTAACTTAACGAATAAGCCAAAAAGGCCACCCAAAACGTGAAACATTACATCTCCATCCTTGGAGAAAAAAAAATTGGCATGAAAACATGTCACATGCAAGTCAAAATATACCTACAGCACCAAACAAAAGCTGGTGCCAAACACTGAGCTGGTGGAAAAATGAAGACTGATAGCGAAAGCAGCCAAATAGACACCATTAGTCAGGAAACAGAGCGCGCGCACACACACACACACACACACACACACACACACACACACACACACACACACACGCATTTCATCAAGTCATTGCAGAGAAGTACAGACCTGAGTCGACTCTACAAATTGTGAGTCAGATACAGGCCTACTGACAGGAAACATGAAAGAGAAACTGATTTTATGACAAAGCTCTTAGACAAGATTTAAACCCCAGCCGTGAGCCCAGGGCTGCGACGATAACTGCATTATCACAATATCAGGGTTATGTGATGCCTATCGCAGGGTTGAGCCGCCTAACATGGTCAACCACCAAACCGCGAATATAAATTGCTTCCTCAGCACGATACAAAATATCCGTAGCATCACAGTCAAAGACATCCCATTACTGCAAAGACTGAGAGCAGACCTGAGACTGCAATATCAGGAACAGTCTATTTGCTCCTAAGAACTCCTGACAGCAGCTACAGGGAAGTGTCAGAGGAAAGAGGAACTGCAGGTTTTATGTTGGAGGTAAATGGGCTTAATCAACAGAGATGTTGCTCTACACCATGCATTAGAGGCACTAAATATATTTCACTGCAAGTAATCGTACAGATTGCCAATAGATTCCATCCATCACCAATCTCTGATGACATGGTCCATTGTCCCACCCATATGAGACACCAGGATGCAGCAAATCAAAGAAAACAAATGGAAATAATAATGACAAGGAACTTACATTCTGATGGTTTTATCCTCAGGCAGCTGAGAGAGACAGTCTACGGAGCCCTGAAACAGACAAAACAGGCATAGGGGGTTTGTAGAGTAGCCACAAGTTTATTATAATACAGTTATTATAGGAAGCTGTCACTCTCACAAACACACACTCTTCACCTTGCTCTGGGCTTGAGGTTCCCTGCGCGATGACATCTGATTGACCAATTGTGAGCTCTGAAGCGGGGCCTGACTTCCTGCTGTAGACAACAGACGTTTACCATTAGTAGTGCACAGGAGGTTCAGGAGCCCATAGCTAAACAAATGGGAATTCTGTGATTATGAAAAACAAAAAGTCACAAAATTCTTTGTTTCTGACCTGATACTGCTGCCTGGCTTCTCGAGGTTCTCAACTGAAACTGCCTGCAAGACAGAATGTGGATCAGCAAAATGAAAGGTAGCTGTGCCCTTGGTGTTATTGGTGCAGAGCCATATTCACATGCAACTGTTTGTCCATCACTTTACTAATATGATCAATATTTCAAAGCAGTGTGCACATTTGAGCATCAAATCCAACAGTGAGGTTGCAACAAGAAATTAATGGCAGTCACAGAATTTATTTTACTTAAGATATAATCAAATATCATCAACATTAACTGATCAAATTCTTAATGAGGGTTAATTGTATGACTAGTATGAATAAACCTATGTGTCTTTTAATTAAAAGTAACCTGTATTCGTGGAGAACAGTGTCTGCCGGCTGCGCTTGGTTCTCCACGGCCCTCTGGTACACGACGTCCGCCTGATCGTTCATTCCCCGCTGTTCAAACTGCTGCGCCCAGGCCACGTAAAGCGCTGCGGTCCGGGTGCCGACGCCCTTCCCGTGGATGTAACTGTACAAAGCGATGGGCTCAGCGTAGAAGGTCCCCTGCACCACAGAGAACGAACAACAGGGCGCTGTGAGATTATGGCACAGAACGTTGATCAACTCTCAAGTGAAAGAAAAATCATATGATCAAAACAACATTTAACAGTGTTTCTTCTATTCATATTAGCAGTATACTAATATAGACAGCGTCTGAATGTTGAACATGTAAGTTTTGCTTTTCAATCATAACATCATAAACAATGACCTTATGACAACTTGTGTGTGAACGTAAAACCATAGCTTGTGCAAAAATGGGGACAGTTAAAGAGCAGACAGTAAAATTCCTCACAAGCATCACTGTAGGGCTGCACGATATGGACAAAATTTCATACCTCAATATTCCTGCCTAATATCTTGATACAATGTGACTATGGGTTCACAGTTATTTGAAATTATAATAATAATAATACCAGCTGGATGTAGAAAATGCAGTTACGTGACAAAACATTTTATTGATCAGAACAAACCAATCACCAGCTCAGGCTAACCCTAACCCTAAATTTGATATCGTCCATATCGTTGAGTTTTGAGATATTAATATCTCGCATGCTAGAGGTAGATAGATAGATAGGTACTTTATTCATCCCCTTAGGGAAATTCTCTGTATCCCATAGCTCATAATACACATAATACATATACCATAAAATACATACACCATAAACGACAAACAGTACATACAGCCATTCAATCAATCAATAAAGAACATAAATGTAAATGTGAGCCTGATGTTGTAAAAATGTTTTAAAGTGCTCATATCTAAATAACGCTATATCATTAAGCCCGACATCACTGCTGTAAAATCATTTACCAGTTCAGTCGGGAGATACTTTATGCAAACTTACACATCTGATGCAGTGGTTCACATATCTGGTGTCGTTGGCGTATTTCTCCTCATGCAGGAATCTCTGTACAAGTCGGTCAAACACCAGCGACATTCCACTGGAATCTTCCGCAGGTATTTTCTTTTCCAAGTACTGCACAAACCTGTGACGATGTACAACATTACTGTCAGTTGTCAGTCATGTGTATATGTTTCCTGCTGTTACTGTTGGATACAAGGGCAAAACACGTCACAGTATGAGGGCAGCAGTGTGTGCAGCAGTAGCAAAGCATCATTAAATAACCACTAGCTCTGAAACTGTGATGAGCATTGAAATGAAACTGAGTTACAACGAGAGGAAAGGCGATTAACAAGTTGATCCCCATGTGCCACGCAGCTGATCAGTAAAAAACAGGATGGTACAGTCTGTATTTTAACAGCATGGGTCTTCAACCAGACCAGAGGACATCCACTTTCTAACAGACAAACTGTATCTTTCTTTCTGAGATGATGACTCTCTTTACAATAGATTCACTGGATCTGTTTTAACATTTTGTGTTATTGCTTGGTTTGGAAATCTCCATCTGTACAATATTGTATTCAATGTCACACAAATTTCACCTAATGGTGCCATAAAGATAAAGCTCGAATCTCTCTTGCAGCCAAATCTGACAGGATATCCACAGATTTCACTGATATAAATGCAGTACGTTTTAATTAAAACTTTAGCAAAGTACCTGAAGGTGAAGTTACTATGACTATTACTACGTACTACTGCAATAACAATACTAATTTATAAAAGTTTCCAAAACATTTTAACACTAGCAACTTCACTGTAGCTAGAGTTACTGAGACTTTTCTCAAGCCTTCAAATGACCTGCAGACACCCTGGGCAGCTCAGGGACATCCACATCCGTCAGTCTTGCTCTATAATTTGTGATGCTATGCTGTAACAGCAGTTTTACAATTTTTTAGCTGTGAAACGCACAGGCCTGTCTTTTAAACCATCACAACCTTGTACAATCCGGTTTCACATGTGAACTGATGCAATTAGAGCAACTAACGGATCAGGTGACTCTTTCTAAAGGAGGCTTTGTGCAGCATTCAGTGTTGGTACTAAAGTAAACACTTAGACTGGGTGATATGAACACATCCAGGACTTGTGTTGCTAGAGAACAGTGTCTTAGTAGTCCAGTAATTTTAGGCCAAAATTGGGGTCAACCTAGGACAAATTGCAAGAGAAGCAAACTCAACTGATTTTGTGTCCTCAGTTTGTCCTGGGTGAGGGAAAAAAAGTCCCAAGAAGAAAAGTTTTGAAAATGACCTATTTATGACCACATATTATCAAAAAACACTGTTTTTAACACACAGGGGAAAGGGGTTCAAAATTTTACTTTCAGATATCACTATAAGTATTCACAAGTTGATTACACACACAAAGACAAGAAAAAAAGTCAATTACAAGTTCTTTGAATTATTCTGTTTACGCATGCATATCACACATTATCTGATTTGATATGCGCTAATAAGGAATATAAGGAATAAATGCCAGAAGAGACATTTAAACAGTGAATTAAAAGTCACTATATATATATATATATATATATATATATATATATAGTAACCTTGAATTAAAAGGTTACTATATAACAGTGAATTAAAAGGTTACTATACATATAGTAACCTTTTAATTACTATATGTATAGTTACTATACATATACATAAAAGGTTACTATACATATAGTAACCTTTTAATTCATTGTTTAAATATCTGTTCTGGCATTTATTCCTTATATTCCTTATTAGCGCATATCAAATCAGATCATGTGTGATATGCATGTGTAAACAGAATAATTCAAAGAACTTGTAATTGACTTTTTTTCTTGTCTTTGTGTGTGTAATCAACTTGTGAATTTTTATAGTGATATCTGAAAGTAAAATTTTGAACTCATTTCCCCTGTGTGTTAAAAACAGTGTTTTTTGGTAATATGTGGTCATATAGAGGTGATTTTCTAAACTTTCCACCAATGAGATTCCTTGGGACTTTTTTTCCCTCACTCAGGACAAACTGAGGATACAAAATCAGTTGAGTTTGCTTCTCTTGCAATTCGTCCTAGGTTTTTTTCATAAAATGACTGGACTATAGATGGACATATCAAAATAAAAACACTTGATTTGCTGGATTAGTTAAGCTGACTGGGTTGACGTGAGGAGCTAGCTATACTCACCTGTCCCATGGCTCCAGCGGGTCGTCTCCTGTATATGAAGTCAAACTGTTTTCAAAAAGCCTAAAAGATAAAATGAAATGTCAGTGAGGGCACGCAAATATAAATTAAACAAAACACTGAAAAGATGCTGTAACGCTACGTTCACTGAGTCTTCGCGTTAGCTAGCTCAGCTAACCGTTGACAGCGGGCTAACGCAAGCAAGAAAGCAAACTTACTCTAAATGCCTGGCAATGTCCATTTTGCTTTGAATTGAGTTTAAACGATCATTTAAACCACGAAATTGAGTTCGTGTTTGTCTAACTAGCTGACCCGGTTGGTTCACGTCACTAGTTTAGCTCCGTTAGCTAACTCTAACTAGCATCAGGGCGTTTGTTTCTCCACCGCGAGCCGCCGCTGTCCCTATGGCGTTTGAAATTTCGCGCTCAGCCAATAGCAACGCGAGTCCCGTGGGTTCCAAGCGATCCTATTGGACAACAGGCGCCAATCGGATCGTGTGTGGATCGCTATTCATAACGGTGCGTTCACGTAAATAGGAATAACGAATTACGCAGTCTGGTCACGCGTTTGAAAAAGCAAAAAGCGTTAATTTACGTTTTCTGCTGATTTTATTACACAGTCTGAGCTTTTGCAAACCACAAATGACTATTCTACTAAGTCTTGAAAACTATTTTATTAAACTATGAAGTTATTCAGACAATATTCATGCTGTGTAACATTATTTTAAATATACTTTATTATTTTTTTTGTACAAGGGGACACAAAATCCAAGACGCCATTATTTAATTCAAATTTGATATTAAGAGTTTTAATGGTGTAAAAGATTCCTATTGACTGTTTAAAAAAAAAAAAATTGGCAGGAGGGAATTTGATCTTAACACCACAATAATGGAGTTAATGAAAGGTATAACAAAAGCAGGTGAAATACAGATTCTGAATCAGTTGCTCCATAATGTAATAAACCATTCTGAGTTATTATACATAGCTGTTCAAGAAGTAAAAATATGGAAGAGATCATCACTCATCCGACCAGAGTGGTGGGTTTTCAAACACACCAAGTACATAACACTGCCTTATAATACCTTGGTGGACCAAATAAAATTTCATAATAAACAGCTCATGTTTCAGTCTGAAATAAATACATTCACTTGGTCGTAGATATTTCCTTATTGATGTAGCCTCGTATTTTGATCCGCAAACTGACCTGAACGGTATTTTCAAGTAGGACTCCTCTATGTCCAATTTCGCTGGGGACCTGAACGCATCGTGGGTGCGCTCCATATTTCACACCTGGTGAGCCGATCAGCAGGTGAAATATGGGCAGTTTCAGGTCTACATTTACAGCCTCATAAAGACACATTAGTCAATATCCCTGTGTGTATATGGGCTACACAAGTATACTTTTTTTGTTTGTTTTTTTTTAATTTTTTTATTTATTTATTTTTACATAGGCTCAGTTTCATATTTCATTTTAATTGTTGTAATATCTGTGTAGGATTAATGTACAAAATGAATTTCTAACGCACATATTTTTATACTTAAAATTACTTAAAATTTAATTTCTTGTCATTAAACAAATATATGTGTGTGTGTGCGTGCGTGCGTGTGTGTGTTATATATATATATATATATATATATATATTCTATCTAGCTATCTATTGATCTATTGAGCAACGGCAGCTGACCCAATTTCCCCTCTGGGATCAATAAAGTGAAACTCGAGGCAGGTTCCCAAAGGAGGGAGGCCACAAGGGACAGACCTAACATAATTGATTAAATGTCACAAAAACATTAAGTAAAACGTTTTGCTGTCTTTTCTTACGTGGTTTATAGATGGCACATGTACCATGACTTGCTCTTCCTGTATTTTGCAGGTAGAGAACACCTGGTGTCCTCTGCCTTTTTTTTATTGGCTGCTGAATTGTTTAGTCCCTCAATATCCTCAAGAATACAGCAAAGTCGATGTGCTGCTAACTTTATAAAATAATTACCTCTAACTTCTTTCTTTTCCCTACATTTGGTTATTTGTTGTTCACTGTAATTTGCTTGTATAGTAGTTTTATTTACAGAATATTTTCTAATGGAAAATGTAATTAACATACTTCATGCGTTTGACCTGAATTTAACCAAACAAAGGAGGTAAAAGCTTCCCTCCTATTCTCTGGCTGACTGCTCAGCCAGAGAATGGGAACTGCACAGACAGAGTTACACAGGATATTTTTTATGGTTAGATTACAACAATTTATTTCATCTGCCCTCGGACACTTTTAACTCATCCATACACACTTTATTATCAGATCATATTATTGCTTTTATGGTGCAACACAATTTCGTTTTTATGTGATGCATTAAATGACAATAAGGAATTTGTCTATCTACCTATATTAAAAAAAAAAAAAAACAATTTATTGTGACAAGCAGTAGCTGAATATCACTTTACATTTTCACATCTAAAATCTTATTCCTCTGGTTGGAGCTTAAAGGAACAGTGTGTAATTTTACACACTGTGTGTAAGATTTAGCGGCATCTAGCGCTGACGTTGTAGATTGCAACCAAGTGAACACCCCGCTTCGCTCCCCCTCCCTTTCCGACCGAGGAGGAGCAGCTACGGAGGCCTTCGCGTGCCATACAAGTGCCATCATGTCATCTACGGGTGCATCGAGTCTCAATGAGTCTTTGACGTCGGGTGATGAGGTTCGCTTAGATAGTTATAAAACTTATTTATGACTCGTGTTGTCTGTATGTCTATATGTAATATCGCTAATATTACTGTTACTTGTTCCGCATTGTGATAGCATTTCATTACTAACGTTGGCTAGCTGGTTCGCATGCAAGTACAAGCTAAGTTTAGCTAAGTCGTCTGGTAGTGATGGAAGTTAGCAGGACGATTTCCCCCCCTCGGGTTGCAGCGGAGAGGACCGGATAGACCTCCCGGTAATGTGGCGGAGGAAAGAGGGAGAGGGAGAGGGAGACGGCGGAGAGGAAGACGTGGTGGAGCGGGCAGGGCGAGTCGAGGGAGAGGAGTTGGCGGCATCTTTTAGAGATGAAGATGAGGAGAGAGTGGAGGCCCTGCAAAGCCGGGAGCGACCAAGGTCGGTAACGTTTCTTATGAAATGGTTTTATTGTATGTTTTTTTTCCCCCTATCTGGTCTGTGCGATATGAACGATACCAATACAATACGAAGTGGTATTTATATAGCAGCTCAATGGTTACATTATTGTAATTTGTAGGTCGATGTGTTATTGCAGTGTAACGTGAGTCATTGTTTGGGAAACGTTACGTTAACAAGGCAAATAAATCATTTTACACACTACAAGAACAGTATGAAGAGATATTTTGGTATTTTGTAAATGCCTGTCATTGTTTTAGACGTTGACAACATGCTAGACAGCTTACAAACTATTACAGTGTTATTACCATACTGACATCATGGAACTTATTTGCGTTTTTCCTGGGTTTTATTTCCTCAGAAATTTCTTCAGGAGATGACCCTTGAGGAACACAGGGAGCTCACCTCACAGCTTCTGGAGAGGCAGCCAGGCCTGGTTTTGATGCCCTGGCGATGTATCAGCGCAGGCATGGTGCCCCACCTTTTGCTGGAGTGCCAGGGGTGCCATGGTGTACTTGTGGTAACTTTAGGGATATGCCTACGGACCTAGAGAGGAAGTGCTGTGGCCAGGATCCAAATAATTGTGTCAGCCTGTTACCACAGTTCTCCCAGTACTGCCTTACTGAAGGATTTCTGCGTATTCACAGGCAGTACCGGGAGGACATTACGGTATTAGGCCAAGCCAGTGGGCCTGGAGATGACAACCGGGAGTACCGCTATGCTGCCTATAGACACTTCATCTATTGGCAACATGGTTCCTTAGGGCAGGGAAACCGACGTGTCATCCCCAGCTGCTGTGTTTGGAAGATCAGGGACAGGTTCCCTGATCCCCAAGGACACTACACTGGTTTCGTACCTGGCATCTGACTTTCCTTTCAGGCCCTCTGGTATGTCCATACATTACCACAAGTACTCACATACCTTCATGTCCATCATCAGGGCATCAAAACAATATCAACATCCGGTACTTTTTTGAAGGCAAAAAAATGTTACAGTTATAGTTTTAATTCATTATAATTGTTATTATTCTCTATATTTATACATTTGCTTTTATAATTATTTATTCATTTGTATTTGTTCCATTGAAGTTTTTTCAAAGTGCAATAAAAAAAGACAATCATCAAATATATGTGCTTTATTTACTGCAATTATATACATGTAAACATAAACTTAGTATATAGAGACTTTATATATAATTATATGGTAAGTATGACAGTACTGCAGTTACCTTTAAATTACTATCATTTGTCACTGTGACATATTGCCACACACAATGTATGCATGTACTGTTCATTACAAGGGACAAGTGTACCTTACAATTTTGGTACCAAAAATGTGTAAAAAACTGTAAATACTGACATTTGTAAAATGAAAGACTTATTTATAAAGAAACTGTAGGCCACACATTTTTATGTAGACAATAGCAATAGATCTGCTGGCACACAATCATAAAAATGCAGCATTTAGTGTCAAACAGACAAAACATTTCAAGAGCTTATTATGTCTTATTTTGTAAATGATGTCCACCAGCGCATTGTGGCACTTCGAGTCCCTCTTGATCCACTCCTTTTCACGAGTGTCTTCCAGGTGGTCATGTTGGCAGCTTCCATATTCCCAGCTGTGATGGTTACAGACATGATGAAGGATACCAGTCCACAGTGTCTGCGAAAACCAAGAGCACTATAAATCAAGCATTTATATGGCATTGAATTAACTGATTGAGAGAAAAAAATATATAAATTGTGTGCCTACAAGAAACTCCTCGGTTGTGTCAGCTGTCTTACAGCACCACCAAAAATGGTTTATGATGTCTTTCAGCCAGTTGAGGAGAAGGGACTGTCCTTTTATCTTTGCTGCCTTGATGAGACAAAAAAACAAACAAACAAACCAAACATAGTATTAGACATGGGTATTAACACACCTTCAGCCCGAAATCAACTTTTGCTGTCTTTGATTAAAATGAAAGTGTGCATAATCTCTGCCATCAATGTCACATTGCTGAATACTCTGATGTAAGGCAAATCAATTTTAAGACAGATATGTAGGTAATAACATGATCCACTTATTAAACTTACTGCAGCAATTTTTTTGGCCAGGTTTTTGGCACCATGCCACATGTCAAGACTGTGATGATGATCTATATATCACACATACGGAGAGGAAACATGAATTTAGAAAGAAAAACTTATAAATAAGCTACTTTACTTATAATCAAACATATTAGGACGGCACAGTTAATTCACTGAAATTACTTGCCTGTCTGTCCCACTTGAAGTACCTATGCTGGACAATGCTGGAGCTGCGCCTTGAGGGGTTTTTCCCTTCATAGGGGTCGATGTTGCGGGACCTCGCTCATAGCTAGAGAAATAACAGCAACATTAAGAATATAAGTGCTACATGATACATTCGCACATTCTGTTGTGTCCCAACCTGCGGGGATCAGGCTTTCTCTACAAACATATCAAAATAAATCAAGTATAGCACTGCTGGCAGATCAACTAAAAACATGATATTGTGCGGAGCCCCCCGGTGTCTGCGGGAAAGAAGGCCCACGCGTAAATCTGTGCTATGGGTTTGGAACTCTGTGCCTACCGCCTGATTACCAATTAGTGCCCGAGTAGTTTGAGCCCATGGACTGCAAACCCGATGGCACACCCGATGCGTGGGCATGGATTTGTAACGCCAGGACAAACATTTACACGTCTTCTCGACTAATCCCCGGGGGCAGGGGGCTTCGTAAATATTTTTCAACAGTGACAACATGGTAACTTGGGCTACTTGTGCTGGTAACTAACGTTATCCCCGTGGCCAGGTTCAAGCTAAAGCAAGCATACACCACGTAACGTAGCAGTTACATAGAGAGTCTACATTACCTGTGAAGCAGAAAGCAGGCGACTCCGGCGTCACTGTTGAAATGTCTGTCCCTCATTAGTGACTTCCACCTGGGAAAGGCCACGCCGATGTTTACTCGTGTTTTCTGTCTTCATCTGTCTCGAAATCGTTTGGCTTCTTCGCGTTTTCGCTTCTTTGAAGGGGAAGGTTCGCCCTTCCTCGCTCTTTCTTGTGCTGAATAATACGTGTGATCCTCCATTTATCAAAGTTCTCACACTCAACTCTCAAAACACTCTCTTCCAGTCCTCGAAAGACGAAATGGCAAGCCTGCGTGCGGCACACAATATATACCCGGCTTCGTTAGCCGACTTCCGATCTACCTGTGCATTTGCACAAACGCGAAAGGCGCTCTCCAGAGGTCCTGTCTGGTTTGTCCGTTCTGGGCTACTGTAGAAACATGGCAGCACAACATGGCAGCCCTAGCGGAAGTCGACCCGCACCCTAATGTAGATATAAATGGCTTATTCTAAGCGAAAGGAAACGCACAGATTCTGATTTCCACATAATTGTACACTAATAAAAAAATATATATGAATACTAAGTTCCATTTCTACCCAAATATCACTGTAAATTCTACACATTGTTCCTTTAAACAATAAGACTTCCGGTCATAACTTTCAAAATAAAACCCTTGTAACGTAGGTACTGGGATTATCACATAAGCAACATATCTGTTTATCTAGATTTTAAATCTATATATTTTTTTTTTTTTTTGTGTGTGTGCATAGATTTGTAATAACAACATGAACTGGACAAATATTCTTTGGAAAACAAACATCTACTTAGATTATTCTAACAACACTGCACTTTGTGGGGTGTATTGTGAAACGGTTCAGCTTTTCACCTCTAGTATTTATTAAATATATATTCTTTATTTACTCGGCTCAGCTGTAAATTAACACTCGCTGGTTGTTGTCTATGTAAAACAGGATGATGTCATATTTATTATATTCAAAATACCCATTTTAATGCATAGTAGCAACAGTCGAGCATGTTCCTGATCACTTTCTTAAAAATAAAATAAAATTTTAAAAAATAATAAAATAAAATAAAATGAATGCTCGTGCCTGTCACCTGCCGGAAGCGTGTGAAAACTGAGCAGCCCGTGAGGGGCGGTGAAAGAAACCCCGTGCATGCAGGCAAGAACTCGCGACGTTACGTTGCCGCCATTTTGTTTCACCGGGAGTAAAGAAACCAACCGAAGCAACAACCGGCGTGATTATTTTTTCCTTTCTTTCTTTGAAGCACCTTCAACCGGCGAGGCGGCATCGTGCACCTGAGTGAAGATTCGCATGGTAGGTCCCTCCGGGAAAAAAATCAACCCGGTAGCCGAAAACAACAGCGTTAACGAAGCCGTTGCTGCGTTAGCGCTCGATGCAAATCAATGCAACGCTGGGGACAGTTCAGTTTGCGCGGCCGGCTAATGCCAATGCTAACGCTAATGCTAATGCTAACGCTGGCGACGGTGTTATCAGCCCGTCCGCTCGACTAGCCGGCATTTTGAGAATGGGCTCGCTTTTTACTGCCACATGACTAAACTAATGTTGAATACACACACACCAAGAGGAGAAACACACACAAGCCGAAGCGTTTTACCGACGACGTTTACGCTATCGCTGCCTCGTGAGCTTTAAATCAATGCTTCCACGCGCCCGGTGAAGACTGGGGCCTGTGGGGTGAAGCAGCGAGCCGCCGTGTTATCGATAGAGGCGTGGTGGACATCGAAACTAGCTGTCCCTGGCTATTGATTTTGCACAATGGGATGTTAGCCTTAAGTTATGGACATCGCATTAAAGCGTAAATGCAGTTAAAAAGTGCAGGAAACTGTTTTAGCTTGGTTCTCTGTCGGTGTTTATCGTCAGGGATTAGCAAGAGCCGTGCTCAGGTCTAATGTGAAACGGTGGCGCCAATCCGAGTTCCTGTGAAAACTGTCTTTTTCCCCCAAACGAAGTGGTGGTAGTGGTTGTTGATTTGTTTGTTTGGATCCCCTTTAGTCACCTCAAAGGTAGCAACAGCTCTTCCTGGGGTCAACCTAAGGAAACGTTTCATCATAACACAAAGCATTGCATCCTAACGCCAAAAAAACTGCTTAAAAACAACATCAAGACAGTGAATTAGCATCAGCAACACTGATGAGGAAATAATTAGTAAAACATTTGACACAGTTTAAATATAATGTATCACTAAACTCAGCATGTACAGTGATTGAGAATAAGTTCCTTGTTAATGATCATAATCAGATGTTTGTTTGTTTTTGTTTTTTTAGCAAATGTGTCCTATTTGGAGAGGGGTTGATGCTCTGAGCCATTAGGCATTGTTTTAAAAACTCTTCTCAAACAGTTTTTCTTGTTAAATGTGTGATGCCTGATGGCAGACCCTTCCACATGTTTGTTTCTAACGTTACACTAATCTTGTCCACACAGATGTCTGGAGACATGGCCACAGATCATGTGAACGGCAACGGTACAGAAGAACCGATGGACACGACCGCCGCGGTGACTCACTCAGAACATTTCCAGACTTTATTGGAAGCGGGTTTACCACAGAAAGTTGCTGAAAAGCTAGATGAAATTTATGTAGCAGGTAAGCCCAAATGAAGACTTTTTGTCTGCTCTGCTCTCAACATACTGTATCAATGCCCCCACCCCCACCTGCTTTGTTATGCTTTTGTGTGGAAGAACCTAGGTACCATCTGGCTCCTTTCTTAGCTTTGGGTTTTCTTGTAGCACCTCCTTTTATACATGTTATTACAGGGTCATTGGGGATTTTGCATGCACAGGCATGGCGCTATGATCTCTATTCTTTGTTCTCCATCATATTTTTTTTTGCTTATTAGGGCTGGGATGATATGCTTATCTGCTGATTCAGTACATCACAGTACTTAGTCAATTCAGTATGTATTGAGTGTCTGAAGTATTGCATGTAATGATTTATTGTGTTTTTTGAATTTGTTGACTGAATTTGAACCCAATTCATGTAACTCCAAGACTGTCAAGGCCCCAGTATGCAGAAATACACCATTTTATAATAAGCGAAAATAACACATTTTTAGTTTACTGCATGCAAAAACCTGCATGGTTTGTGTGCCAGCCTGCATGGGATTAGCATAAGATGGGCATGTCTGCAAAGGGAAGACCTGTGAGTGCATATAGAACCCATTTTTGCCTAGATATTTTGAGGTCAGAGGTCAAGGCCATCTCAGTTTTTCCCCTCATCAAAATTTAGCCTAACTTGGGAGCAATATTTTGCCCCCTTGCTGACAAACTTGCATGGCATTGCAGGTCATCCAGTTTCATACCAATATCTTTACTTTTAACCAATTCAGTAAATAATTTTTTTTTTTTTTACCAACCCCCAACAATCTCTGTTCTTTGTTCTCCTTCATATTAGTTGCTTATAGTCTTGCTGATGTTGACATTGAAGTTTCTGTTGCACTAATTTAAAGTTCCTTTGGATCATCCACTGAACACCCACATGTAGAGAGATGCCTAGTTTGAAATGGTTGTTAATAGGAAACTCTTTTATTGGACTGTCAGGGTGGCAAACTGAGTAAACAGACCACCCTTCAACCATTGTGCCTGCTTTCAAGTGTCTTCCTACTGCTGTATCCTCTTTTTGCTTGACTCCATCTACAGGGAGGTTGTGTGCTTGGTGTCAATCATCTCTAATGTAGGTAAACAAGCACACGACTTCCCTGTGGCTTAGATTGAGTCAAACATAGAAATACACAAGAGTAGTTTTCTATGGTTATCTTTGTTCTTTCTCAGACAAACTTGACTGTATTATGATGTTAAGAAAAGCAGCTGAACTTAGTGGCTGGAAGGCTGGCTTTATCCTCAGAGAGTCACAAATGTAGGTGGTGTTAGGCCAGCTGGTATCGTGGCATACACAAACAATAGAGCTGCTGTGTGACCAAGACAGGTGAATGAAACTTGTTCAACAGGACTAGAGGTGGATATAAGTGTTTGAGATGTAGTGTGTCAAAGATGATAGCTCATTGACAGTGAAAGTGTGGTGTACTCATTTTTGTCAGGCTTTGAGGTTCTCGCCAGTGGCAGTGTTGTATATTGTTGATTTCTGGTACCACATTGAAACAGCAGTTGAGTATCAGTTACTGTCATCAGCATGACCCAAAGCCCTGGGGAGATGGACGTTATTGAAATGAGTATGGTATATCATGAAACCTCAACC
Source organism: Myripristis murdjan (assembly GCF_902150065.1). Taxonomy (NCBI): domain Eukaryota; kingdom Metazoa; phylum Chordata; class Actinopteri; order Holocentriformes; family Holocentridae; genus Myripristis; species Myripristis murdjan. Next base: position 7,052,650 of record NC_044003.1, read on the forward strand.
TATGTAGGGCTTAACATCTTAAGTCACTTCTTACTAATCCCCTGTGGTGAGTCACTTTCTGTTTTTGTGATCTGTTGTGATGCAGTTTAGATGAGTTATGGGTTACATTTCTGACAGCTATTTAACTAAGTGCAGGGACGTCTGTTAGATTATTAGGTTTTATGTGGTCAGAAGGTGCAAACCAAGAGCATACACGTTGTGAATAGGACCACAATTTCAAACACACTTAAAAATTTTTCTTTTTGTGCATTTTGTTGTTGCACTATGGCTTTGAAATGCTTGGAATAATACATAACAAAAATGTTTTCTTTGTGTTCAACTCCAGGCTTGGTAGCGCATAGTGACCTAGATGAAAGGGCTATCGAAGCTTTGAAAGAATTCAACGAGGAGGGAGCCCTGCAAGTCCTGGTCCAGTTCAAAGAAAGTGATCTGTCACATGTGCAAGTAAGTTCATAGTAGTGCTGACTTTTTGATTATAGTTTCATCACATGCCCAGCTTTGGCATTAGTTAAGATTGAAAGGACTTTGATAATTCTATACATACATTTCTGTCAAGAAACAACAACAAAATCAGCTCTCTTTTTGTGCTGAAAAAAGAAGACTGTGAAAGTATTATTTGGTCAACTTAGGACATATGTTGATAATTCTCTAAAATATTAAATTTGTTTTTATTATGTATGGATGGTCATTGAATAACGTGTCACTTTTTGCAGTGATATCTTAAGTTGAATCAAAACTTCTCTCTTCCAGAACAAAAGTGCCTTTCTGTGTGGAGTAATGAAGACTTACAGACAGAGGGAGAAACAAGGGGCTAAAGTTTCAGATTCCACTAAAGGACCAGATGAGACTAAAATCAAAGCTCTTCTGGATAGAACTAACTACACACTTGATGTAACAACAGGCCAGCGCAAGTATGGCGGCCCTCCGCCTGAGTCAGTGTACTCAGGTGCCCAACCCACCGTTGGAACAGAGGTACGGTGCTTTACGCTAGGCTGCAAAGAGTATGTTTTAGTTTTAGACATGGCAGGAAACAAACTCAACATTTTGTGTAGGTGGAGAAACATAAAAAGGAAATGTGTCATCAGGTTGTGTTTCTCAGCCATCAGTTAATAGTTACATATGTCCTAAACTCTCTTAGTTCACCTTCATAGTGGTGCACCAGGTTCTCGCTTCACATGGACATGTTGGGGTTTAAATCAATTATGTTTTCACTTAAAGCTTGATTGAATTTTGAAAGCCCAGTCCAAAAGTGTCCTGCCACACCAAAATATCATGTGTTGATCCAAGTCATTTTGATGGTGAATTTATAACAAGTCAGCAAATAAAGCTTTTAATATCAGTGGTGTCTAAAGATTTGTTACCTAATACAGAAGCATGCTTTGTTGAGAGACAGGTTGGTACAAAACACCATGAAATCTGTTTTGGCTCGTCCTGATTAAACAAGTTATTACTTATCTTGGCTCTTCAGATGGGTTTTTTTTTTGCTTTTTTGTTTCTTCTCGGTGTGATGGACAGACAGTGCATTTTTGATCTGTCTAATAAACCTGTTTAGTTTATTTAACAAATTATAAAAATAGTCGTGCATGTATTTACAGTAGGCTTTTCTTTGTTTATAGCTGAAACCCATAATGACAAACGTGATTTCACTGCACAGACAATATCTTAAGAATAGATTTTTATCTTTTTGATGTTTAGGGGAGGGGGATCCCTTGTTGTTTGAAATTGAGCTGGATTTCTTTTACAAGGCGGTTAATAATGTTATTAATGTTTGTTTTCTAGATATTTGTTGGGAAGATTCCTCGTGACTTGTTTGAGGATGAGCTGGTCCCCCTCTTTGAGAAGGCAGGGCCTATCTGGGACCTGAGGCTAATGATGGATCCTCTCAGTGGCCTGAACAGGGGCTACGCCTTTGTCACTTTCTGCACTAAAGAAGCCGCCCAGGATGCGGTGAAGTTGGTAAGTTTCTCATGGCTGTGTTATTAAACAGAGTAGTCCATGCTTTTTAGACTGAGTTAATCATGTATGTCAGGATGCTGGTTTCTGTCCAGCAGTCAAAAGAGCTAGTTTGTCCCCAAACTCCCCAGCCAGTGACAGGATTCCTACGCTGTCTGGAAAAGTATGGAAAATGGTTTTGATAGTTTCCAGTCCTTTTTATTAGTATGGAAAAGTACTTGCATTTCCAGGCTGTTGCTTGAATTTAAAGTTTTTAAAAGTAGTTTTCTAAGCAGCGTAATTCAGAAATTGCAGTAATAAAAAATCACAAGCAGCATAATTTTGTTTTTCTCAAAATTGGGGTAGACAGTGGAATATGTTTTCCATTGAGTTAGTGTGGCAGAGCGATTGAAACACCAATCCATATTATGGCACACGAATCAACGGTGGCATTTGCTGTGTATGGGGAAAATACAAGTTTTCTGAGAAGTGGCTTACCCGTTCAAAATAGAAATGGTTGCTGAAGGACTCTAAAACAGAGAATTAATGGCACAAACTGTAAAATCATTCTACATCTCTAACATGGGGAAGGTGCAGCCATCACTAGTCATATGGAAGGGAAAAAGTAACAAGTGATGAAGCTGCCACCACGTCTAGCAGCAGTTGGAATATTGCATGCATGATCAAGATGTAGCTATCAGTAGTTTGATATGTTAATCATAGTCTAAAAAATCCACTGAGATGTCTGGACCCAGCAATTAGACTTTTAGAATATTGCCCCAAATAATGGTATGGAGTGAACTGATTTAACAGCCTTGGCAGCAGTTCACTGATGTCTGGTAATTCACCATCCTGTCCTAATGTTTGTAAGAACTCACATTTCAGGCAGTGGAGTTACTGTCAGACTCTGCTGTTTCAGGAAACGGTGTTCAAGGGAGTGAACTCAATTTGGTTTTGCACCTCAGCCACCATTATGTTATTTCACTTTTGCTTGATAACTCATATTTATTGATACATCTCTTTATTTATGTCATTTATTTTTATTTTTACAGTGTAATAATCATGAGATTCGCCCTGGCAAGCACATTGGGGTGTGCATATCTGTCGCTAATAACAGGCTATTTGTTGGCTCCATTCCAAAAAGTAAAACAAAGGAGCAGATTGTTGAAGAGTTTGCTAAAGTCACAGGTAAGCTACTATTGCTTTGCAATGCTTTCATATTGGGTGGATTTAATTTCTAGTTACTCTACTCACTGCCTGAACCACGAAACATTGCTTTTAAGAGTGCTTGATAGAATGTGTTCTTAATGTGTGTAAATTTTCAAACAGAGGGTCTGAGTGACGTCATACTCTATCACCAACCGGACGACAAGAAGAAGAACCGAGGCTTTTGCTTCCTGGAGTATGAAGATCACAAAACAGCAGCTCAGGCTCGCCGTCGACTAATGAGTGGCAAGGTGAAAGTTTGGGGCAACGTGGTGACGGTGGAGTGGGCCGATCCCATCGAGGACCCCGATCCAGAGGTCATGGCCAAGGTAAACATGTACATTAAACAGTTTCCTGTGGAAATGATCCTTAAATTGTTGCTAGGTATGAATATCATTATTGTTTGTGTTAATTTTGGTGATATGGTGGCACGCTTCTTGAACATTGACTCATATACTGGGGGCATTCGCAATAAATGAAGTATTTCCAGTTGCCGATATCCTGATTAGTATCAGTGGAAACTAAAACTACTATAAGTATACAAGGTTAACTCCAGAAATGCTTAGATATGACTACAAATTTTATGTAGATTGTGGAATTTTCTGTGTTGTAAAATCTGTTTTGAACCATGTTTTCAGTGATTATTAGTCAGCTACTATCAGCAGACAACTTGAAATAAAATCAAAGGCTTTTGTGGATGTTTTGGAATGGGGAAAAATGGTAGTAAATATGAAGAGTTGGCATCGTCTGACTTCATTGTTAAGTTCGCTCTTGAAGATACTGGACCTTAAATACATTTGGTTGAGGGGAAACTGATCTAAAATATTAAAGCTTCCTTTTCACTGCCCACCTTGCAGGTGAAGGTTTTATTTGTGCGAAACCTTGCCAATGGTGTCACAGAAGAAATCCTGGAGAAAACCTTCGGTCAGTTTGGCAAACTGGAGCGAGTGAAGAAGCTTAAAGACTATGCCTTCATTCACTTTGATGAGAGGGATGGTGCAGTGAAGGTAATTTTTTTTCAGCCACAAATGTTATGTGGATGTGATCACATCATAACTCAAATTTTAAAATTTTATTAACCAAACATTAACATAACATTTGTAATAAATTTGATATTTGGCATACTGAGCATTTTGTTACATATAGCTTACCAACATAATCTACATCTTATGACGCTCACTTGATGCCGTTCGTAATAATTAAACCAAATCAGATTTGCAGATGTAACTGCAAATGTGCATGATTTAATGTTTTTTTTTTTTTTCAGGCACTAGAGGAAATGAATGGGAAGGAGCTGGAAGGAGAGCACATTGAGATTGTTTTTGCCAAGCCACCTGATCAGAAAAGAAAAGAACGCAAAGCCCAGAGACAAGCAGCCAAAACACAAATGTAAGGAATGTCACTTTACTTCTGGGAAAGTGTTATCTGATGTTCATTGCATAATATTGATTTGAAAAAATAAAAAAAACCTCACATGATCTTGTCATACATTTTGCAGTACACTAAGGATTGTTATTTAATCCAATGTTGAGTTTTTCTTAGATGTTGATAAATTTAACATTGTTCTAGATGTAGCTAATTAAATATTGAAAAGAAGCTCTTGAAGATCTTAGTCCCAGTTCTTAGATGTTCTGTTGCCTCCTTGTTCTTTCATCAGGTATGAGGACTATTACTACTACGCCCCTCCACCTCACATGCCACCTCCTGCAAGAGGCCGGGGTAGAGGCGGTGGCCGTGGCTGCTACTCTTACCCCCCTGACTACTACGGCTATGAGGACTACTACGACTACTACGGCTATGACTATCACAATTACCGCGGCGGCTACGAAGACCCGTACTACGGTTACGATGACTTCCAGGCCCCGAGCCGAGGGCGGGGTGGCGGCAGGGGCTCCCGGGGTGGGGCTTCCCCGGCTAGAGGACGCGGCGGCGCCGGGGCACCAAGGGGCAGGGCCGGTTTCTCCCAGCGTGGCGGGCCCGGACCGGGCCGAGGCGGGCGTGGCGCCAGAGGAGGCGTGCAGCCGAGAGGGCGTGGAGGGGTACGTGGTGCGCGGGGTGGCCGCGGTGGAAATGTAGGAGGAAAGCGCAAAGCTGATGGGTACAACCAGCCAGATTCCAAGCGTCGCCAGACCAATAATCAGAACTGGGGCTCTCAACCCATTGCTCAGCAACCGCTCCAAGGTGGTGATCATTCTGGTAACTATTCCGGTTACAAATCTGACAACCAGGAATTTTATCAGGATTCTTTTGGGCAACAGTGGAAGTAGAACAGTAGGGCTTTGATAACAAAATCCGTGTTGTTGTTTTTTTGTTTTTATTTTTCCTTTTTCCCTTTTTTATTTAGAGACTTTATCTGATTGGCCCTAAATCACATCCGGTTGCCTGCCTTTTTTTTCCCTCAAAATTGGTGACATCTGGCAAGGTATCTTTTTGTACATATTTTAATAATCCGCTTGGACTCAAACAGTAGTCACTCCCACCTGCTTCTGGCGAACTGGTTTTATTTCCTTTTTTTCCTTTTTTTTTTTTTTTTTTTTTTTTTTTTTTTTTAAAAGCTGGTCATTAAAAGATTTTCCATAACCAAGTTTGAAAAAATTTTTTAGATTGCAATCATGTGCTCGAGCTGTCTATTTGGCTATAGCTTTATGTATGTTTTTAGAAATTCTGGTTTCCATGTTTTAAGTAGCTAACAGCAACAAAGCTTATGTCTCCTAAACATGTATTTAAAACAAATGAAACTACAATTTGTATTGTCACAAAGTAATGCGTGTCTTGTTATTGAAAAGAAAAAAAGGACCACCGCAGTCCTATTTTTTGGCTTTACATTTTGGCTTGTATTCTTTGCTGTTTGTCTGCTTTAATAAACATACACGCACACGTGTACAAAACCTCAAATTGTGTTGCAAATTCATGTTTCGGCAAATTCTCTCTTCAAATTGCCTTCAAATTTTAAGCTCCTTGTGGAAGAAAATGGACCAAAGGTTTGCCAATGTTGGCCACATGCTACAATGTCACCTTGCATGCCATCAAATTCCAAATCACCTACTTCTATAGCTGGCATCTCTTCAAGTGCTCTGTATGTGTAGTGACATACTTCATCCTTATGAGTTCCTCATTTCAGAAAACATTTATCAGATGTTTCACAAATTGGTGTTCTAAATTCACTGATTGATAATACAGTAAAGAGTAATAAATATTGCCACCTACAAGTCTGTAATTCAATTCCCTTTTGCTACTGGGGGGTTAAAGAGAAAAAAAAGCACAATTTGATTACTACTTTATGAGAGTGAAGCTTTTCCTTGTCCCAGAAGGATCTACCTAGCCGTTGAAGGCCTGGATACTAATCTTGCATGTTTATCCTGGAAATTTATTTTTTTTAATACTGTGCTCTTGTGCAATGGTGGAAAGTAATTGGCATGCATGACCCGCTTGTAGTGCTTTTTGTTGTATTCGCTTTTATAGAAATAGTGGCTGCTCTTAACCACCACCACCCCCCTCCTCTCCCCTCCTCTCTCTCACACCCTTCCTCTTCCTCCTCCTCCTTCTCCAAGCTTGTCCACGACCCACCACTGCACCCTAAAACCACTCGTTTGTTAAGATACCAACTGGGGTCAGTGCTCCGTTTTGGCCCTGTCGTCCTCCTTTAAGGCATTGACATGTGCATGTTAACTGAGAGGGCGTGGAGCTCCTCCAGAATGCTTGAATAAGTTTGGCTTCTAACGTACGCAGATTCATTTCTTTTTACCTATTAAACCGGTATCCTCTATAGTAGCTGTGTGTGTGAGAGTGAGTGAGAGAGAGCGAGAGAGAGGGTGTGTGTGTGTGTGTAGATGTAATGCGATCCTGTTTTCCATTCTCTAATTGCTTCCTTTTGTTACCTGACTAGCAGGGAAAAGGGGTCGAGGCCGGTCCTGATGTGTCGCTATGAAGACCTGACCAGTGTATGGCGTTACACACTGCAGGCTGCCAATGGATGGGAGGGTAAGGTCAGCTGACTCAGTGGTCCAATGGTATTCCAGCCTTACAGGAGCAGATCTCCCAAAACTGCCACGCTCGAAGATAATCAGAAGAGCAAAACTTGAGCTTGCTTGAGAAGCGACTTTTTAAAAAAAAATACATATACACATACCTTTAAACGCACCCCCACCCCCTTATACATCACGCTACCCTGTTCCTCCCTGTGCCCCGCCCCCCTCCCCTTCCTCAAAAAATGCCATTTTGAGACTTGCTGAGGATAAAAAAAGTTCATGGTGGGCATCCCTCTGGAAAAAATGTCTTTGCACTTTTTTTTTGTCTAAGTTTGGAGTGGCTCAGTGGAGCTTGATGCTAATTAATGCATTTTTTTTGTTTGTTTTATTTTTGTTTTTGTTTGGGTTTGATAACCAGCAGCTTTACGAAGGACTAGATGTGATGATGTGTTGACTATCTCAGTTAGGGTTTGGTGTTGAGAGAGCGTTAGTGTTGAGGTGCGACCACCCGCCGCTGGAGGCCGGGCATTCCAGGAGATAAAATGGTTCTTTTTTTCAGAACTTGAGCTGCCAAGGGTTGGTTAACTACCTCAGTTTCGAGGACTCGCCCGCCATGTCCCAAACTGTACTAAGGGAAACTGAGGCAGGGTTCGACCCCCCATCCCCCTCCCCCCTCTCCCTTTAACCCCAAACCCTGTTTTATTTGCCCCCTCCCACCCTTAGACATATATGCACAAGCACCAACGATGGAGCACTTGATGAATTTTAGCTGTGGAACGAGACTCGGTGTGCAGCCACACCAGGCATGTTAGCTAAATCCTCTTGAAATGAGCCTGAACAAGCCTTGCTGTCCTCATAAATGAACTGTGATGATGATTATGTAGTTGCCAGATTGTACAGTAGTATGTTTTTTTTTTTTGTGTGTTTTTTTTTTTTTTTTTTTTTGTAAAACGTTTAACACCAGGAAACATCCACCTCTACAGAGGAACCACAGTCTTCCTTTGCCCTCCTCGATGGGGCAACGGTCTTAATTTTGTCTTGGTTTGTACCCATCAGTGGAAGGGCGATGTCTTGAGCTGTTTACTCTGTACAAACATCTTGCTGGTCGTTCATAACATTAATGATTAATGATAACTCACATACGGTGAAGTTGCCTTGTTTTAGGATTCCTGTGTAGCTCTGGAAGAACATAGAAAATTATTTTTATTCCCACTCCCTGAAAAGTTGGGGACTTCCACAGGAAATATAAAGAAAATCCTGGATAACATCCTGTTGCGTTTAAAAAAAAAAAAAATGAAATTTTACTGTGTATGTGGTTGTAGGCCCGCTGTCATGTCACATTTGTGGTTGTGGCAAATTCATCCTAGGGAGTGAAATGTTTTAGCTAACAGTAATGTTACTCTTCCACTATACATACATCACACCTGAAGACTGAGCATGTCTTCGGAGATAGGGTTAGCGTTTAAAGGAAAAATCCACCCTAAAACACGTTGGAAAAAAAGCCATTGATGATGCACATTGCATTTCTGGGGGCTGTATTTTTCTTTTTTTCTCTTTTCTATTTTAATGGGCTTCAGCCACTGACAGTTTCACTGACATTAACATCAAAAGAACAAGGGCCACTGCCAACCAGATTAGATTAAAATACCTGCTTCAAGTGGGAAAACAATTTAATGAATCATCAATAAACAGAGCTGCCAGTGTTCACTAGTTAGTCGGCCGGCTAATTGTATTTTTACCCAGTTTCTGATTGAAAACAAGTTCATGCCCTGCACTGGAAGTTGTTATGAGGCATTCTTGGAAAATTGGAAATTAATTAACAGAGGCAGTCTGAGACAAAGTGAATACATGAAAAAAGAAAAGATTACAGCCCTTCATCACACAGTCGCTCCGGGAGTGCACTGAACATCACAGAGGGGTAAATAAAAAGGATGTGAGGGTGGATTTCTCCTTAAAGTCACAGGAAAAATGTGTGGGATTTTTTTTTTTTTTTAATGGTGACATTTTAAAGTTGTCTTGACTTTGCATCATGTTGAGCATGTCTGTAGCTGCAGCGCCACCTGCCGTTCTCCAGCTCAACATGACCCTGTGCAGCTTGTTCACTTCTCCTCAGATTGCAGAGAAACAGAACCCCCACCCCCCCATTTTTTTTTTTTTTTTTTTTTTTTTTTTTAGTCAGTTTGTATGTTCCACTCCCTCTGTCTGTATCATCACAATTATTTGAAGATGTTACTGGTCAACACATTTCTTTTTCTTTTTCTTTTTTTTTTTTTGTGGCTAACAAGTGTGTTTGCATTCTTGCAAATAAATTGTTTTATACTGTACAGTGAGGTGAGTTAAACTTATTTTTCTAATAAAGTTGTTGACTTGAATCTGGATTGTGTTCTTGATTGTAAGAATGTGTGTTTTTAAAAATCTATTTTAATAAATGTGTATGGTGGACAGGGTTTGTGCAGTTCCATAGCCTCAAAATATCTTGACTTAATTAACATGGGGGGTCGTTTAAGGTCTCAAAATCGATACAGCTGGTAAGTTTTATAGTCGTCTTAAATGTGCTATTGGTGTGCTTTTGGGATATTTCTTTTTTAAACGCCAGGCTTTATTTTGTAACAAATGGTATCTATTATCTAAATAGAGAGAGGGGCGGGTAAAAGGGAACATTAATGGGGCTCTTTATTAAAAAAAAAAAAAAAAAAAAAAAAAAAAACGGTGTTGCCGTTACATCATTTGGGGCAATATTGTGGGAGTTTAATTATTTTTTACAAAATCACATAAATGTAAATTGACCTGTTATTATGAATCAATTAAAATGTCCCAGCTGTTAATGCGGGTCTGTTATCAACACTTGGATTAGCGACGGCTCCTTTGATGTTAAAGGGGAATCCCGATCAATATAGTGAACAGCCTGCTTACACATCTACAATCCATATAAGAAGTCATAGTAATGCATAAATAAGTACCACTGTTACAACTGTGTAAAGAAAATGGCTTTAACTGGAAATTTTTAACTCTTAAGGTTGAAAGATGAGCCTTTTTTCAGTCTAGCTCCGCTCACTCGGGACACGCCGTGCTGCGGATGCGCCGAACCCCACCGGGCGCTCACTCACTATAATAACGGAAGGGAAGTGACGTCGGTTGGATTACATTCCATCTGTCAAGGAAGTCAACGGGAGTTTAACTGAAAAAAATAATGGAAAACATGAAGTAAAAACTTTTGGGAATCGAGAAACGAGCTTGAATTTGGGCTTTGGAGGACAGACGTGGGCAGTGCCTGTGGATAAAATGAGTTTTATGATGTGAAGAGCTTCGGTAGGATGTGTTTTTGTCGCTGGAAGTTGTGTCGTTCATCAAAATAACAGTTGGTGTTAGCTAACTGACACCGCCTAACGTTAGGTTAGCTAGCGCCGGCAGAGACATAAATCATATTTTAAGTAGTTTCTTCTTGTCATGTTTAACATTTGATTCGCGATTAAGTGTCACTTGTGGCGTTAAATTATCACTGGGAATGTTTCAACTTCCCGTCAACAGGTCCCGTCGAAAAGGATGGCAGGCATTCAGGCGTATCTGGAGAATCTGAAGCAAGGGCTGAAGATTGACGTGCTGAGGGAAACCAGCCGTCAGTATCCAGTGTTTTGCTTTCTGCTGCTGTCTATGCTCTCCTTCACTGTCCTGCTCAACAGGTAAATAATGCAGTCCGTCCCGGGACAGCGGAGATAAAGCCGGGAGATTATCTGTGTGTGGGTCATGTGATGTTTGAGTCTGACACTACAGTTTTTTTTGTTGTTGTTTGTTTGTTTGTTTTTTGTGGAAGATGCCTTTAGTTAATTAAAAGCTAAAATTGTGAGTTTTCTGCACACAGTATAAAGGGTTAAAGCAAGTTGACCACCAGAGATCAGTTTGCGTCTGTCACGTGAAAATGGGATGCGTTTGGTTCCACATCCATTCCTGATTTGGGACAAGTTACAGTTACAGGGCAGGGTCAAGAAAATAAAAATTCCTATTATTCTTACATATGAAGCTTTTTGCATGCCTCTAACGTTCAAAAACAATCTGAGACAGACTTTTTTTTTTTTTTTCATTTCATTTTATATTATTTTTTTTTTTGTCTTTTAGATGTTCAAATCTGGCCAGACCAAAAAAAACAAAACAAAACAAAAACGTATTTTTTTTTTTTTTTTTTAACACATTTGAACTAGATGCAGGCATGACTTTTATGCAAATACATTGATAAAGTTCTTTTAAATTTTACTCTTGAAATATGCAAATATGTTTGATAGAAAATTACAGTTTGAGATTTTTATACATTTTCTGTCTCCCAGAGGAACTGCTTGTTTTGGATGTACCTACAGTGTGGTGCTAAAATTTTGTTTATTTTAAAAGTAAATAAAAAGTTTACATTTAATCCAGCGTGACTAAATGTCTCCATCTTTACAAGGGGAAATTGGCGCAGTGATTTTTAACTTGATGTTATTGAATCAATGGTGGCAGCTTCATTTTATTAAATGCAGAGTAAACCCTTTTTTGTTGTTGTTTTTGCTCCTATACTTGTGTTTTAATACTCAGAAATGATTTCCCTCCAGGTATATCCACATTCTGATGGTGTTTTGGTCTTTCCTGGCTGGCATCATTACTTTCTATTGCTCCCTTGGACCAGAGTCCCTTCTCCCAAATATTCTCTTCACTTTAAAGCCAAGGAACAAAGTAAGCCAAGTTCAAGTACACACACACACACACACACACACACACGCACGCACGCACACAAATACCAGTTGTGAAATAGATAAATGAGGAAGAGCAGTGTGGTGTATCTTTTGTTTTCAGTGTGTCAACCTTCCTGGAAATCAGCAAAAAAATCTATTTTCTGACTGATAACTATATGTTCATGACGTGAGGTCATGGTTTTTAAATGGACTTTTAAGGCTCTGAGGTCATAAAACTTGATTTACCTTTTAAGTATCATTGGAACCTCCACTTCAGTAGCATGAAAATCATGATATTTGGAGTCATCCTACTTCACAAGTGTAACATCTGTTCGTGTTATCCTTGACAGTTTTTTATTCAGATATCTTAGGGATAGACCAATATATCTGTAGGCTATCAATATCTACTGATATCAGCTTTAGAAAGAACATCAGCATCTGTGCAAAAAGTATTTTTACTTCCGATATTTGGATGATTGTGAAATTGCATTTTTGTGACCATTTTTGCAGGGTTGTGTCATTAATACAACTGTTAAATTCAGTCAATAAAACTGACATGGTCTTTTCATTTCCTTAAGGCAGGCCTGTCTGTTTTGCTTTGTATTCTTGCTCTTAAAAAAAAATATATATATATATAGCAGCTGATACCGATATAAATTCTGGTCGCAGTATCAGCAGTTATGGGTGGGAAGATACCAGATATTGCAATCGGCTGCAAAAACATGTGTCTTGAGAAGCGTCTTGCGTCACTTGCATATCTTTCTCCTCTGCTGTGCTCAAAATTTCCATAAATCACCAGTCAATCACCTTTTTGCATTCTCTCTAGAATTTCTTTTACCGTTATTTGCCCTGGGTAAGAGACTCAGCTGAATGACTCAAATGTTAATTGTTAAGTTGCTGTCATTTTTTTCCTTGGCAGTAGTGTTATACATTCAGAGTGAAATGCATTTCATTTTTTGAGGTCTATATTTAAAAAATTACTCAAACACAAAGGTCTTTGTTTAGCTGAGACATCAGGACTGAACCGGAGTCGCCGTCATGCTGCTGAAACCACGCTGAGCTGCTGCTCGCTTTGTGACATGTGACGTTATTCTCTCAGATGTGTCCATTTGACGAGTGTTAGCTGCAGCCGTGAAGAGATGCAGCTGGCCAGCAGCAAATGTTGATGTTCAAACAATACTGCACTGGTTTTCATGGGTCTAATGTGTGCCAGGAAGATATCTCTCACATGATTACACCAAGACCAGCAGCCTGACAAAAGGATTCATGTTGTCTTTGCTGTATTCTCATCCAGCCACCAGCTTGTCACTTCAGAAGCCACGATTCATTTGATCAGGCAGTGTTTTTTCACTTATTTTAAATATTCAGTTGATAAAACCAGTGGTGGAAAGCGGTTTGATCTTCTGCTGTTTTAGCATGTCCGCTGCAGTTTGTCTTTGTGCATGTTGTTGTTGTACTCAGCTCTCTTGTATACCCGTGGCCTGCCTGTCAGCTTGAGCCGACAGTGCATTGTAAAAATGTATCGAATCTTTTTAGAGTTCATTTATTCCCTTCCTGCTGCCTTACAGACTGCAGCTGACTGCATTTTTATTTGCTTTTCACAGTGTTGTCTGTAAACTGCAGGCACTTCAGTGTGGAAAATCCTGAGCACTCGGCTGTTTTTTGAGGTCCTTTAACTGGTCCATCTGGGATCAGCCTTCACGCCATATTTACAGGCGCTCAAATCAGTTGTCTCGCCCATTTTAAGCTTTAGTGGAGAAGTAACTGAACTTCCCAGCACTCTCTGCAGGCTTCATACTTCATTTTTAAGTAGCTCACTGCCTGGAGGAGTAAGCTGTTTGCATAAACGGAGAGTTGGGCCTGATGAAGTGGCCACAGAATGTATTGTGAAAGTGATAACATTGATTGATGATTTAAGCTTTTTGTTTTTGTTTTTTTTTCTTTTCCAGCAGCAGCAGCAGCAGGAATTGTTTCCTCTGGGCCACAGCTGCGCCGTGTGTGGGAAGGTCAAGTGCAAACGTCACCGGTATGTTGAACCCACAGCAGATACACCACTGTTTGGATGAACGCTTAATGTAATACTAATGGATAGACTGGGAGCTTTTAAATACATTTGTTTCTGTTCCACGTCTTTTCTCTTGAGCCAGCAGTGTGAGTTTTACCTTTAACATAGCTGGATTTAGTCTGATTTTTACAGCATTTTTCAGTTTAACAAAGGGCTTTCTTACTGCTTTAAAATAGGAACAGCTAACACAACACTAGTTAGTTAGTAGACCCAGAGGTATATGGGGCACATCAGGTTGTATTCGTGTTAACGTTTCACTCTCTCACAGTTGTACATTCAGTATCTCTTTCCTGGTAACCAAACACCACTGAGGTCCATGCTGTCTGAGGTCAGGGCTGAGGTGCCACTGGGCCTTTTCTGCTGTTTTTTTGTGGACAAACACTAGTGTGCCACCTAGTGGATATTGTTAAGCAGTGTTGCATAGGGCAACAAACTACTTTTTCTCATCCAGTCGCCACAAAGAGTGATGGGGTTCCAAAATTCCCCAGCCACTACCAACATTACTGATGTGATTTTTTTTTATACAAGAAAATAGTCCTCAGATTGCCACAACAAGCTTTCCCCAATGTTTGGCTAATTACTGATTTTTTTTTTTTCTTCATGAATGTATGTTGGATATATGTTTCAGGTATAGCAAGCACAGATGCATTGATGAGGCATACACTGGTGTTTTGTCTCCTATTTACAGGCCTACCCTGCTGCTTGAAAACTATCAGCCATGGTTGGACTTGAAAATCTTTTCAAAAGTGGACGCTTCGATAGCAGAGGTAACCCACTGGATAGTTAAATTTAAACATCTCAGTTCCAAAATGAGATGTTGTTTAACCAATGTGACCCTTATTCTAGCAAAATGATTTTAAAACATACAACTGACTGTTAGCCCATGGAATTTATTAGCTATATTGTGACCTTTACATACAAATGAGTTACAGTTTAAATTATGTAATCAGCAGTTGTTTGTTTTTAAAATCAAACTATGTACACAAGGTCCTTCTCCTTCCTAAAAAAGATGTATATGTAACATTTTGGATTGTAAACCTTCAGTCATATACAATATAATTTATGAAGTTTACAAATAGATGTAATTAATTAATTGTCTGTTGCCTTTGACCTGCAGGTGTTCGAGTTAGTTCTTGAGAACTTTGTGTATCCCTGGTACAGGTGAGGACATGTACAAGTGCTTTAAAGGATTTGAGTCAGTTGCTGCAGATACAGAGAGCTTGTTTTATAAACTCCCTCCTCTGGTTGGCAGGGACATCACAGATGATGAGGCGTGCGTGGATGAACTGAGGTTGACCTTCCGCTTCTTTGCGTCGGTGCTCGTCCGCCGGGCTCAGAAGGTGACGGATAAGTAACTCATCATCAGCTAACAACATGACCTGCCAGAGGGCATTACTAATGCATGTTGTTTTATAATAGATGTACAACATTCCAGGGTTTTTGTACTTTTTAATGACTAATGAACAAAGAGAGTCACAAAGAGCTTCTGTTTGTGCTTTTCACAAATCATGTCTCAATATTCATGCAGGTTGACGTCCCCACCGTATTTGCTGACAAAGTGATGAAAGCTGCATTGAAGCATATTGAAGTTATCGCCAAAGCTCGACAAAAAGGTTTGTATCTGGCAATTAACAAGGCTCGTAAAACTTTTGGCAGAATTTGTTGACTACTTCAAAATTATACTGGGATCATCTGGTCACTGAAGATGGATTATGTCAGACACTGTCTGTTTTGTTTGCTCTAAGTTTGTGGGCCTGTAAAGCCTTTTGAGACTTAAAACAGTGATCTGGGCCTCTAAGTAAACTTTGTTACGGCTGCTACTGCGAGTGCATAACAAACTTAGGCTTGAAAATTGAAAGCTAGAAGGTAAAAAAAAATGTGTTCTCCAGGTCAGGAACAGTAAGAAAATAATTCTTATTTTGAATGTGATGTAATATTTTTTATTTTTGTTGTGACTTGTTTTACCAGCTCAAAAGAAAACCTTGAACATTTAATTTGGCAGTGCAATAAAAAATCCAGCAAGGTAACACAGACACTGACAAATAGTGATGTAAATTGCACTGTTGCACTGCGCATGGTCTTGCCCTGGAAATAGCCAAAAAATTGCTGACCAAAAATGTGCAAAAAAGCCATTGATGTTGATATTTCTGTGTTCTTGTCTCCAGTGAACAGCGAGGAGGGCTTACAGCAGGCAGCGCTGGACGAATACGGGCCCGACCTCCACATTGCTCTACACAGCCGCAAAGATGAGCTGCTCTACCTGAGGAAGCTGACAGAGATGTTGTTTGACTTTGTCATGCCTCCGAAAGCAACAGAGTGCAGGTAGGTGGGCCCAGTTAGCCAGCTTGATATCCTCACCATGAATCACACTGTAACTCAGCGGGTTCTGTAGATGTCTCTGTCAAGAATTTTGTCTGCCATCGGTAGCATCACAGCTCTAAATGGCTGCTGCCATGTTTGCTTACTTCTCAACAAATCTACCTCCGAGGGTGAGAGCAGTTTCAAACCTCAGGAACTGCCACGTAACCAAAAAATGTGGGCATGTGAGCTGGATCCAGGCTAGTTGTAAAAGATGTTTTAGGGACATTTTTGATTATGACCAGGGTAATTTTATCAAATATTTGGAAATACTTTAATTTTTTATGCTCCAATTTGTAATGACTGTCAAGCCAATTTTATTTTTTTACAGTTTTATTTTAGTCATGGAAAGTCATGGGAGAGTGGAAACCCTGAATTTAAAAAGCAATAGCTGTATTTTGTATTTTTGTATTTTGTATTCATGCCAAAATGGCTAAATCCCAGGAGAAACACAGTGCAGGCCTGCATGTCTGGTTTTGAAAATTTGATAACAACATCATCCTTGGTTGCCACTTGATATTTCCTGGATTTGATTAGATAGTAAAAGTAGCTGGGACTGGCTGTGCTATCTTTGTTCAGGTCTCTGGCTCTGTTGCTGCGAGAGGTGATGGCGGGCTCTGTCATCCTACCAACCATGGACTTCATGGCTGATCCTGTAAGTCAGATAGTGTTTGTGTGCATGAGAAGACAAACTATGAGATGAATCAGCAGGTCTCAGGTGTTTAAATTCTGTAAAACAGAGATGTAACATTCAGTCACCACATCGATGCATCAGCTAATGATTCTGCTGAGTCAACAGCATCAGTCTGCGGAAAGAAATAAACTATGAATCATTCTGATTTCTGACTCCATTGTTATTATTGTTGTCATTTATTGTTATTATTATTATTATTATTGTTGTTTGTGTAGTAGTAGTAGTAGCAGTGGTTGTAATATATTTATTTTTGTAGAATAAATAATGTTTAATTAATTCTGTTGTATGATTTAACATATTTCAGGGAAGTCATACATGATTGCATACATTTATTTAATTTATATAAATGTTTGGCATCAAGTGCTGAATCAAATAGTTGTCTTGAGTTGTGGTTATGTATTCAAATTGAATCGAATTGTTCTAAAAAGAAAGATTGTTCTCAAACTGAATTGCCAGCAAGCAAATAGTGAGTCAAAGTGAATTTATAACGCTTAAGACTCACTCCTATAACTATAAAACTTCCAGTTGCCAGTATATTTATTTTTCCTCTATAAATATAAACAGGCTATTATTGGAGGTTTTTCATCTTGGCATCAAAGCTGAGATTCTGTAGCTGGATATTTTCTTATTTGACCCAAAATCTACTGTTTGGGCTCAAATGATATTGCTCATTTGATACAAAAATATCATGCTGTCAAGATTTTTTACTAGTGAAACAAGAAATATCTTTGACCATACATTTATTATTAATCTTTTCTTTTTCAGGATACTGTGAATCTCATGGTGCTCATCTTTGTTGATGATACTCCAGTAAGTTATTTATTTATTTATTCATTTATTTATCTGCTATATTCCAAGCGAAGCACTGATACAGAAATTCAGATATCAAAATATTGATGTAGTAACCCACAAATGGTGAGGGCATCTAGATGTCACTAGGTGTCGCTTTTAACCAAGTTGTGAATATTTCTCTCTGGAATACAACTCTTCAGCTGCATTTAACAGTCATTTGGAGGCAGACTGCATCAAGAGGCATCACTAGTTACATATCTTAATTTTAAATTAAATTAATATTTGAATTCATCTGAGGTATCCTGAATACAGTCAGGCTTGTGAAATGATTATTTCACTTTCTGTAAATCTTTTCTGTGTTGTCTTTCCAGCCGGAGCCAGCCACAGAACCTCCATCTCCCCTGATTCCTTTTCTACAGAAATATGCTGAATGTAGCAACAAGAAACCATCTGTAAGTATCTGGCTGTCAGTTTCCAGGCCAGTACACTGACAGTGACCATAAATCTCTTCTTTTGACTCATTCTGTCATGAAAAGTCAGAACAACTAAATAGAAGAAGGCAAGAAGCATAGAGCAAAATGTACTTTAATCTGCTTTGTGTTACTGAAACTGACACAAAGTGTGTGTGTCTGTGGATGTCCAGGTGTTGAAGTTGGAGCTGAAGGAGATCAGGGAGCAGCAGGACCTCCTCTTCCGCTTCATGAACTTCCTTAAGCAGGAGGGCGCCGTGCACGTACTTCAGTTCTGCCTCACTGTGGGTAAGAACCACCAAACACTAAAGTCACCTGGGTCGTGTGCCACTTCACCCGCTTTCCCACAAAGCTTGTGACTGACAACAACAACCTTAACTGTTGACATGGCTGAAGTTGTAACTATGATTTTACCCTCGATCCCATTAGGTGTACATTACGATACTTAACTGTAAAATTGGCAGAAGTAACCAGGAGTGGGTGATACAGCCTTAAAATAATATCACAATATTTCAAGGTCATTTGCGGAAACAGTATTCAAACCAAAATAATAACTACAGTGTTTCCATTCAGTGTGAAACTTCTTCATTTCATCCCCCAGAGGAGTTCAATGACAAGATCCTGAGTCCAGAGCTGAGCGACTCTGAGCTGCAGCGTTTGCACAGCGAGGTGGTGCACATCTACGAGACCTACTGCCTGGAGGAGAGCATCGACAAGATCAGCTTTGACCCGTTCATTGTGGAGGAGATAAGGAACAGTAAGGCGCCAGATGACACAATCATCTCATAGCCAACAATATTCTCTTCACTTATAGTAAACACCTTGCGTCCCCTCTCAGTTGCCAAAGGACCGTACACTGGTGTGGTGAAGCTGCAGACGATGCGCTGCCTGTTTGAGGCCTACGAGCACGTCCTGTCTCTGCTGGAGGCGGTCTTCACCCCGATGTTCTGTCACAGTGATGAGGTAAAACCTGACTGAGCTCTGCCATTCTGCCATTTTTTCAACCACATGGATATTAACTGTACACTTAAAATGCAAGTCAGCAGACATTTGTTGTTATGCAATAGAGCTAAGCAGTCAGGGAAAGTCTGCAGTAAGTAAGTCTGCAGATGCTCAAACATGGTGGCAGAGAAAAGTTCCCCACTTCCCCATCTCAGCAAATACTTTAGCGTCATCCTCAGTGTTAAAATTTTATTTTTCTCCAAAAATGGTAAAACAGTGACATGAGATAATCCCACTTGTTCCCAGTGCTAATTGGCTTGTTTCCAGAACTTGAATTGAATCAAGATGCATTTTCTTGATCCCTTTTTTTTTTGGCTTAAAAAGCTAATCAGGCTTCTGTGCATCCATCAATGTGACTTAGTTCTGTTAATACAAGTTAAGCCTTGCACAAAACCTTCCCAGTGCTCTGCACCTTTTATGTAAAAGAGCACAGGGATGGTTAAGCATGGATTTTGGCTTATATTTTCATATATAAAGTCTGTTTCGAAATAATTTCAGCTGAAAAAAACACAAATGTGCCTTGTGACTATAGAGAGTCTGTACTCACTGTGTATGTGATCATGATGTGCATGTTAGAAAAAGTCATTATCTGAAGTCGTCATAGTTCTGAACCCCTCACAGTATGAGGTGCCACACTTCAGATCATTGGCATGTCATTGGTTATAATGTGTATACTGACAGAGTTACATGTTTAATGCTTTATGTTCAGTACTTCAGACACCTGCTGAGGGGGGCAGAGTCTCCAGCCAGGAACTCAAGGATCAACAGGTTTGTATCTGATATGGATTGTCATTTAATTTAGTTTTTTTAAAATAGTAGTTTGATTTTAACTTATTTTTCATTGTAGTGATAGAAAACAAAAGAGAAAGAAATGTAGTGACAAAGATGCTTCAAAGAGCTTGTGAAAATGGCAATTTACTGGAGCTACAGGGTTTATTCTTCATCAGTAACAACCTGAATGATGTTGACAAGTATGAGGAGCATTAGCCTGGTCGGGTAAAATAATACTTTTATTCTTGTTACTACTATAACAATTTGTAGAATTTGGTTTCACATGTACCAACCAGTTAGCTCATATAATTATCTCCTACATTTAGAATGATTATGTGTCAAATAGTTTTTAAAAATAAGTGAGTTATATCTTTGGAAGAAGAAATATAGAATACACTAAAAATACTGTACTGCCAATTAGACTTATATTTCTTAAAAGACCATTTGTTACCTAGCAGCATAAAATTCCCTGTGCGTGTTATTCCAGAAATAGCCTCAATTTGGAAGAAATGAGGTAAGTAGTTTTTTGGCATGTCCCCTGGCTGCCCAGAGTCTGTTTGCATGCAAGATATGCAACCATGTACGGCATGCATGCAGATGTTGCAAATGTTGCTCGGGTAAAAAAAAATATCCTTGTTTAAAAAAAAAAATAACCAGAACTTGTTAGGCTTGTGTCTTTGTATACATTGTATGCTAATGCTTGTGTTTGATTTTAACCTTACTTTTGATTGATACTACGGACTATGGACTATCAAAGTTTTCACTACAAATATCATGAGTCTGGACAGACATGGATGTAAACTGCAGCTTGACTGGTTGGTGGAGGCAGAAGAGACAGAAAGTTATTTTGAAAGCAGGACATCTCAGCATCTGGTGCTGGTTAACAATCCTATAAACTCCCTGCATATACATTAGGTCATTTTGTGCGATGGGGAGGTAAAAGTCCTTTTTCCCCTTTTCTAAACAGGAAGGTTTCTGTTGCTGTGCATGGCGACAGAAAAGTGATTACTATAAAACGTTTTATACCCACACATAAAAACGTTTGGGCCAGTGCCCTCATATAACCTCTTGACAACCAACTGTATTGCAGTAGTCAGTCTGTTTCAGGTCCATTTTGAGTTGTGGCTAATAAGCCTGTCTGATCTACCAACCATTTGGCAAGTATCCAGTCATTGTTAGAAGTTTCCTTCCCATCCTAAATGTCAAACTGGCAGGTTAAATAGTTTGAAATAGTTGGTAAATAGTTCAGAAACTACCAACTGCCAACTGGATGAAAATGATATGAGGGTAAAGTAATTGTTTCATGTAAGTTTCTCTTTTTGTTGCATGCCTGCTGCTCTTGTTGCATTGTGGAGAGAAATTGTTTTGGAAAATATATTTTCTTGTCTCTTCAGACTATCAGATGGCACAAAGAACGATATGGCAACCAGTTACAACATTTTGGGGAGAATAGGCAGCATCTGCATAAAATTATAAGCATCTAGGTGGATGTTCTAACCCTGGAGGACTTAAAATAAATGTAACAGTAGAATAAGCTTCAGTTCTTAGATTGCTAAGTGCAAGCAGCTAGTAGCACGGAAAATGATCATGGAAGAGCAAACTGTTAGGAAAATAGATAAACCATGAGGCATGAAGCATTTTTTCAGATCAGTAGCACTGAATTTAAGCAAGAGGATTAATAGGTAGCGACCATATCTATCCTACATGTACCAGCATATTTCTTTGTTCGTCCTAGAAACACGTCAAAACGAGGGGAGTCCTTTGGAATCAGCAGAATTGGGAGCAAAATCAAGGGGGTGTTCAAGAGCACGACCTTGGAGGGGTCCTTACTCCCACCCAGTGCCATGAACGACGCTGAGGAGGATTTTGTGAGTGTTTCGTCTTGATTACTGGAGCCATTAACGTTCAGAGATCACTGATTAGCCAGGGCAGTGGTATTACCACGTTCTGAGTCACAAGCTGTTAATAATAATAATAATAATAATAATAATAATAGATTTTATTTGTAAAGCGCTTTTCATAAAAGAATCTCAAAGTGCTACAAAAACCTAAAATAACATAAAAAACACAGAGAGCAGTAAAACAGTAAAAACCATCAAAAAAGAGAGAACAGCTAAAAGGAAGAGTAAGAAACACAGGATAAAAATACAAGGGCAACTAAGGACAGCTTAAAAACGCCTGCCTGAACAAGAAAGTTTTAAGTCCTGTTGTCTGTACAGTGATATTCTTATGCGTTTATGCTCAGTGGAAGTCACTATGGTACCCATATATTGAAGATTTGCTAGATCATTACTAGAGACTAAATTTTCAGTGGAGGAGGACAGAATTAATGGAGAAAATAATTTCTGTGAGCACAGATCATCTCCTGTGACTGCATTATTTGATCATCTCTCTTGCTGTTGAGAAAATGACAGGATGGATGGATGACAGGATGTCATCCTGTCATCTGTGTAATTCAACTGTCCATCTACATTCATTCATTTTACACCCCTGCATATTATAATCCAGGTCAGCAGAAATATGCAGAGAAAATTTAATATAAATAAAAATGCACAACTTATTCACCAGGGTGTTAAAGAATGAAACAAAGTGAAATAAAAAGTACAATTTCTTTTGCCATCATCACATCGCACAGCAAGGTTTTCACCACATGACATTTGAGAGTGTCACTAGCAGTGAAGAGGAGAAAGTGACACACATGTACCCTTTAATTATTTACTGACTCGTCTGTTTCCAGAGCATTGTCAGGTTTCACGCAGTCAAAGTAATAACAAACAAAGAGGCTGGTTTGTTAGGTGACCTGAAACAATCAAGTCACACTCTGATGAACTGATGAATAAATCAAAAATTAAATACACATAAATATCACTTGCAATACTATATACCAGATACACACAAGCACATCTGAGTTATCATACACCAAGTGTACTCACTAAAAATGGAAAAGAAAAACTGTTTCCTGAAATGTGTTCCCAGACATGAGTGAAGAGGAGATGGGGTTAGGAAACAATGGAAATAAAGAAATCCAAACAATGCAGAAAACATCAGAATCGTGTAAATATGTCTAAAAACTAACACCTTATAACATCACATGAAGAATTTATTCATGTCTCAGACCCATAGAGACGGGATCTGGAGAGTCTTACATCATTATTGTTACCTCCTGGTTTGGTTCTCCACGTCTCTACAGGTGGAGGAGGCGACGGTTGTGTTGGAGGACAACTCCCCCGCCGAGCCGGCCAGCACCCCGGGTGCCCTGAGGAACCTGTCGGCCTGGAGCATCACCATCCCTTACATCGACTTCTATGAAGACGAGGTCAAGAGGGAGAAGATCCCCGTGTTCTGCATCGACGTGGAGCGCAACGACAGGAAGGAAGGTGAGCGAGCAGCGGCTGTTCTACACTGGTTTGTTTGCCATGTGAGTGTAGATTCCCACTGATGTTACTCTCCATTCATTTTACACGAGAAAGATGGCAGATGCAGGCCACCTACCACAGGGTGCTCGTGGGAAAGTTGTGGAATTCAGATCATTCAGAGAACTCAGATTCAGATGAAATTCTTAGGACAAGTTATGGATTATCATGAAATTTTGTCAGACTAATTTTAAAATTTATACTTACTTTATAACTAGTTATAACTGTTCAGGGTAACTAGTTATAACTGATCAGTTGTAACAAGTTATTTAAAAAATCCATATATACAGACCATGGAAAAGTTAGGGAATATTACATTCGACATAGTGTGATAAATACCCTTCACCTCAGCTCTCGGGTTGTAAACACCAGTGAGGAACTTGGGAGTTGGTAATGGACCCTGACTTCTTTGACTTCATTTCAAACTGGAGGACACTCAGCGGAGCACAAACCTCTGCCAACAGTTAACAGTCAATTTGCAAAACTGCAGGCTCTGTAATGTTTCTTTCTTAATCATTTATCACCTGTGTTTGATTTTCTGACAAAAGGAGCACATGGACACAATGCAGTTTAGCAGCTGATTTGGAAGTCCTGAATGTCAGACATTCCCAGTGGCACTTGAACAATAATTCTGTGTACAATAATTATTCCTCCAAGTTCAACACCACAAAGGCTCTGATTTATTAACTGTCAAACCAAATAGATTGCTTTCAAAGCTTAGAAGATTGTGAGGATTCATGTGGGAGTTCACACCAGGTATGAAGTTAATTTTAGCTAGATCAGAGTCACCAGCGGTCATATATGTGTTCATGAAAGGAAAATTGTTGGAACAGTTTTTATGTCAGACTAAGATCTTTTTCTTCTTCTTCGTACAGTCGGTCATGAGACTGAAAAGTGGTCAGTCTACAGAAGATACCTCGAGTTCTACGTACTAGAATCAAAACTCACTGAGTTTCATGGTAATGAGATGCCTTTTTCTACTTGTTTTTAATATAAGAATTGTGCCATGTACCAAAGTTTGTGGATGATTAAAAATTGACAACTAATATGTTTCTCTCTCATTGTATCTCTGTAAGGAACTACTGTTTTTTCACCTCTTTTTGCAGGCACATTTGCAGATGCACAGCTTCCATCCAAAAGAATTATTGGACCAAAGAACTATGAATTTCTGATGACAAAAAGGGAAGAATTTGAGGAATATTTAAAGGTATTTACTCTGGATAATAGTAGTTATATCTGTGATAGCTACAAGTTGTGTGACAGATATATTTGTTTTTGTTTTTTCTTCTCTGTGAAGTGCTGCACTGCACTTCCTAGAGATCAAATCAAATCAAACAGTGTAGGTCAGACATGAATTTCTGCTGATATAGTGTAAGTTTAACTTTAAGGAAGGGGCTATAAGTTGAAATCACTTGTGTGTTATGACAGTTTTACATTGTGCAGAAAAACCAGAACTAATGACTGTTGACTTGAAAATGAAATAAACAAGTGGGAAACTGGAAAGTTCGCAAAAATATTTATATGGGTCTATGGGAGCAGCATGTTTCAGATTTGTAGCTGGTATAAGAGTGGTCGCTATGACATTTACAGATGATTTGGAAGTATTTATGCTTGTGTGCTCGTGCTTGAAATTTTGGACATCTCTTAATTCAATTTTTCAGTCACTTTGGATAAGAACATCAGGTAAATATCTAAGCTTTACATTGAATAACTTATGTGATGTTTTCGTGTTTGTGTCCAGAGGCTCCTGCAGCATCCAGAACTGAGTAACAGCCAGCTGCTCGCTGACTTCCTGTCTCCTTACAGCATGGAGTCGCAGTTCCTGGACAAGATGCTGCCTGATGTCAATCTGGGTACATACAGACCACTCTTACATGACAAACCTGTTCTAATCATTATTCATCTGGCTGGAGAGCATGGATTTGGTTTTCTAGCTCTGGCCTGATATACATTAATAAAGTTGCACAGTGCAATTTCACCCACACTCAGCTTGACCCTCTGATGTGCAGATTTAGCACATTTGATGCACCTGTCTTATGGCTAGGGATGGCTCGATACCACTTTTTTACATCCGATACCGATACTGATACTGCAGCCTTGAGGATCGGCCGATACCGATACCGATCCGATTCTTTTTGTCACTCAAAAAGTTGTTAATAATACGTGGATGTAATTTGCTTGATACTGACATCTAAAAACACCACATTCACTGTACAACAACTATTCTGGTCCCCTAAAGAAAGAAGGAAAATATGTGACAACAACTGAAGTCATGTGTAACACTAAATAAAAGTACAACTTGGTGCAAATTTTGCATTTGAGTTAGTTTCATCAACTCGGAGTAGTTTCACCTGGAGTTAAGCACGTGCACAACAACTATAAGACGAGTCACCATGGCAACGGGGAAGCGCCGGGCTGCGTTTTTCACCCCAGTTTCTTAATGCATTCATACAGCGAGTTTGAACATGTTTTTAAAGAAAGTGCAACACCGCTGCAGCGGCAAAGCAGAGGGAGACGGCGATTGAGAACATTGCTGCTCGGGTCAATACGTAAGTTTAAATGTAGTCCGTTGCAATCAATAATATTAATTTATTTCATTTAGGTGACGTGGAACGGTAACGCTCAAAAAGATAATTGTCTGGAAATGCTAAAACATCTATGCGCGGTCTTATAACCATCTCCCGACGAATATTTAATTCTCTGCGCAGTAACAGTGCACCTTCATCCACGGGATCGTTGTCGAAAGGACATGCCATGTTCGTGAAAAAAAAGACGCCATCTACTAATGGACTTCTAATAAAGGCTTACTGACTTTTTTTTTTTTTAAGTAACAGACGGCAGAACTAATATGCCACGCCAAAACTCGCCTGCTGACTGAATGAATGAGGAAGTTAAATACCGTGTGTGGCTGAAAGAGGGCGGACACAGAGAGAAACTCGAGGTTTCATGAGAAAAACCTGGTCCCGACCAGGTTAGTTTCATGGAGTCTGTTACTGCGGTAACTGACCGAGAGCTTAAGTTACCTCCCTCTGTGAAACAGGCTAGAGTTACCCCTCTTTCTCTGCTTTGAGTTACCTTCCTTTGTGAAACAGAAAACTCAGAGTTTCCCTCTTTTCAGGGTTAACAGACTGAAGAGTTTTCACTAAACCTGCTTTGTGAAACGGGCCCAAGATTTTCTGCACCAAAAACAAAAACAGTTCACTTTTCTTTGCACTCGCCTGTAAAAAGTCTCTGTACTCCTTTCCATGATGCTTCTTCAGATGCTTTATTAAGTCCGTTGTGTTAAAACGTCCGGTTTTGCTACCACCCCCTGAGACACTCATATGGCAAACGTTGCGCTTTTGTCCTCCGTACGGAGGGCATGATTGCAGGCTTCTGCTCACGTGACGAAAACACAGGCACATGGCAACCATGGCGACAGCTCGTCTGTGTTACGGCATGTCGCGCAAAGTGAAGTTGAGGATATATGAGATAGCTTGGGCTTATGGATCGGATCGGACGGGTCTAATAAAAAAATCCGATACCCGATCCAGTCATTTTGGCCTGGATCGGACCCGATACCGATCCAGTGGATCGGATCGGCCCATCCCTACTTATGGCCATCATATTTGTGCAGTGCCTCATAACTCAAGCAGATAACATGGTCTGTTACAGTGTCATTTGACAGGACAATCTGCACAAATCTCTCCCACGCCTTATATTTTGGTTCTTTTTACATGAAACTTTAGCACCATCCGGTTTTAACTTTTCTTTGATTAAGTCTGCCGTAACCAAAACCACGTCATAAATTGATGACAAAGCTGCTTGCATATACAGGTGCATCTAAAAAATTTGAATATCATGGAAAAGTTCATTTTTCTCTGTAATTAAATTCAAAAAGAGTGTGTGTGTGTGTGTGTGTGTGTGTATGTGTGTGTGTGTGTGTGTATGTGTTTGAGAGCGAGTGACAGAAAGAGGGGAAGAGAGGGTGGACTAGAAAGGTAGACTAGAAATGCAGAGCCCAGCCTACTTTCACAGTGTTTCTGTAAGTTATCTATAACTTACTCAGAACGCTGCTTTTTCACTTTTTGACCCGCCCGCCTGAACCTGTGATATTTTGTTGTGAGCTCACCCAAACCTGCAGGACCTGTGGCTTGTAGATTAACCTGTGCATCACCATCAGACAGAGACAATACAGGGAACATCAGTGAATTCCCCACTCGGTGGCAGTGTGCATTTGTTTGTGACCTCTCCATAGGAAAACCAACAGATCATTACTATCTGACTTTTCTGATTTCAAGCAGTAATATTACCACTTTTGCTTTTGCAACCTTTTCTACAACATAGCACAGGACTCTTGAAAAAGAGATTAAAGTGACTTTCTGATTAAATAAAAAAGGTCAAATAAAATAAATAGATTACATAATTTCAAGGCCTGTTATATGTTGCACCATCTCCCTATCTTCCCAGAGAAGCATTACCGTGCAGCTGATTTGCATACTATCCCTCTCTTCTCAGGTAAAATTTTCAAGTCTGTTCCTGGGAAACTGATAAAAGAGGTGAGTCAATCGTGGACTGAAATGTTTCCCAAAAGAGAGAGTTGATAACAGCAGGCAAAGACAAAAGCAGAGAACACAGGAGTGTGCCATGTGGATGGTAGGGGTATAATACATTGATAATTAAATATATTGCTATATGTCCTCTTGTGATACTTTATAGATACACTTGTTCACAATTATTATGGGTAAAATATTGTGATAGTATCATATTGTGAGTTACCCGGTGTTTTACACCGTTTGCAGATAAGTGCCATTATTATCAAGGTCTGGGAATTTCCACATGACAGAATTCTCTTTATTTCATGTTTTCCCCCCCTTTTCATTTCTGTTCTTATTGTGTCTGGAATTTCCGCATTCTCTGGTTCATATATGATAACATGATAACCCCATATCATTACCCTCACTCGCCCCCGCCCTTCCTCTAACATCCTAGCCAGGTTTTGTGTTGATACTCCCCCGAGTTTAACAGGATGAGGATGTTATATAATATACATTGTGCTGGCTGTGCTGACCTCCGCGCCCCACTGACCTCTGTGTTCCAGAAAGGACAGAACCTGGAGCCGTTCATACAGTCCTTCTTCAATTCGTGCGAATCGCCTAAACCCAAACCCAGCCGCCCGGAGCTGACCATCATCAGTCCCACAGCCGAGAACAACAAGAAGGTATATTTTATATTTTTGCCCACTAGACACAATGGCTGTTAAATCACAAATCACAAATCACAGACACTCATTTTACCAAACAGCTCAGTGTGTAAGAGAAAAGTGGGTCTCTGCTAAAGTCACTGGTATGGCGTGGATCTGAACTGGTTGCAAGCCATAAGTGAACTCTGTCCAATGTGTTAAAAAAACAAAACAGCTGTAATTTGACATGTCATGAATATCTGGTCCATTGCTTTTTTTGAACTAATATCTCCCACTGCAGTGAGTGATTGAGATTAGTTGCCCAGACTGAATGGAAATGTTTCATTTCCACAAAGTGGCCAAATGAAAAACTTTGTTTTACTTATGCTGACGACAAACAAGGACAAAAACCTCAGTCAGCTTTGTGCAGCAGCGTGCAGGAAAATATCAGCACGAGTCCATCAGCCCATTTAGAAATTACACATTCAGCCTAACAGAGGCCTGCAGGACCTCAGGGAACAGTTTTGTGTTCTAATAGTGCAATCCACAGTGCAAACCATGTGGATTACTGCAGTTTTCATTTTACACAATAACATAGAATGGCTCTTAATTTAAGGACATATGTGGACCTTGGGCTCTGTTTACCGCTCAAACAAAGATATTTAGGTGCCGTTGACACAACAACGATTTTCACAAAAACGGTAAACTTTTGTTGAGGTTTGGCCTTTCATTTACACAACAACGGCGTTTTAGGTGCTTGAAAACACAAGCTTTTGAAACTGGGTTCCAGGGTGGAATTTTTTGAAAACACCGCTCTCCCCACCACCGTGTAAACTGGCAAAACGCAATTCTTGTGAAAACGATGACGACACGGCCCCACTTCTGGCGTGACTATGACGTTTTCAGCCATGTGCGAACAGGAAAACAACAACAATGGTCGACTATCGAGCTGTTTGTGCGCAGGCGTGCGGTGCTACTCTGTGGTGTTACATTGCAAAGTTCACCACCACCTACTGGCCTGGCATGCACACGACAGCGTTTTCAGTTGTATTTGCGGATCCGTGTGAACGAGGATCGTTCTCACAGCGTTATCGTATAAACATGGAACTTTTTAAAAACGCAAAGGAATGAATTTTCCGTTTTCATCAGAACTGTTGTCGTGTAAACGGGACCTTAGTGTTAAAAGTAATCTTAAAGGGATGTGCAGAGTCCAGAGGGATTACTGAGAAATCTACCTCCCTCTCTCCATCGCGGGTTTAGGATTTAGGATTTAGGATAGCGCATCCTGCCCTTAAAGGCAATGGCACCTGGCACACTGGTTGGTTTAGCTGGCGTAACGCCCAAAACACGCCTATGCATAATATAGCGGGTAGCGCAGGTGTTTTGCGGATAGCGGGAGGTGCACAAGATAGCAACTTTTGCGGGGGAACGCCTCTTCCTAAATCCTAAATCCGCAAATAGCAGGTTTAGGGAGTCTGGCGCAAGATAGGGCCCTAAGTGCCAAGTACCAGTAAATCTTTCTTTGAGAGGATAAAGCTGTTCCAAACTTTGTCCCAACTGGTCCCCATGCGCTCTCTTTGACCAAGCAAAGCAAAACAATGTGTTAAACATTCCTCATAGCAGCTGGAGGATGACAAAAGGAAAAAACAAAGATTATATGAAAAAAATCCATTGTGTCTTCAGTGGGCTTATTTAAATTAAAACTGAATGTCTGGTTACACTTTTCTATGAAGAATGTAATTTGATTATTTTGACAAGTAAATATGTATATATCAGCTTTTGATAGTTGGTCCAGAAAGTACATTCTGGATTTTTTATTGCACTTGGCATTAGATGAGGGTTTTTTTCTTTTGTATGGAACAGTACAGTCATCCTACATAACTGCCATTACAGTTTAGTCAGCATGAACTCATCAGGTTTAAGAGAAAAGGAAGTTTTTGTTTCCGCAGCACTCGTCTGTGTCAGGAGTCTGCATCGTGTGTGTTAGTGTGATAAATCTTATTGTTTTTATGTAGTTCCAGTGATCTGAGGGTTGTTGATTGTGTTGACTTGACCCAGGCAGGAAATCAGTATTGTGCCTACAGACCACAGTGGCTGATAAATCCCACTGCGGTGATGGTGTGTGTTGTGTGGTCTGGGCTCAGCTGCAGGGGAGACTTAGGCGGGAGTGGCTCATGGGAGCAGGGCCAGGGTGGGCTAATTGGCGCAGGTGTTACCTGTTGGGTAATTATGCTTTCTCTTCTCATGCAGTAGCATGCTGGACCAGGTCCTCACACACTAACACACACACACACACACACACACACTCACACTCATGTCAGGCTGTTCTCACTGTATTAATTAATGCTGTTTTGAGTTCCTGTTTGAGTCTACGTTTACACATAGTTGGGTATTTTGAGAAACGAATACTTCCCTCCCTCTGTTTTCCAAAATAACATCGTGCACACAGCATAGTTTTCAAAAAAGTTTTCGTTTACATCAACCCGCATAAATATGCCATCGAGCACCATCATAACTAAGCCAAGCCTATGGGCAGCAGTGTAGGAAGAAGGAGAAAGCCATGCAAACCAATCAGACAGCAGTCCGCCCAGGTCGGACCCAAAACTGGTGACGCTGGCGGTGCCGCGGACTGGCTCTTTGTGTTGGAGGGAGGAGAATTTGCAGAATTGCTGACCTCCGAGCCCTCATTCGTCTCTGCTTCTCGATATAAAAAAGCAGCTTGATTTGCAAATACAAACATATGGAAAGTGTTTGTACCAACAGAAATGCGACTGCTACTCTGAATGCATCCATGATCATCACCATCATAGACATAATATGCGTATATCATGTCATTGATCACCATAGCCAAATGTAAACATGGCGTGCACTTTTGGTGCATAATGTGACGTCGGCTGCCTAGAACTATGTTTTTTGTTTACATGCAAATGTGAAATGGGAGTTTTCCTAAATATTCACTCTGGCGGGAGATTTTAGAAAGAATCGTTTTCAGAGGCGAATTTGCCGTTTGCATGTAAAAGAAGGGCACAAACGAAGGGAAATGTCTCCGTTTTTAAAACCCACATACACGGGTAGCCTGAGACACCGATTACAGATTCATTTGCCAATGCCAGCTACTCAGTTAGGATTTACGTGACAAATTGGACTGTAGAGGAGGCAAACTTACCAGTCGCTGTTTCTCAGCATTTTTGTTTGTGGCTGGCAGGTAAAAGAACAAAATAAAATGTTAGCAGGTGTACTGAGGCTGCAGTTTCAGTCAGCACATGATTATTTTCATCAGTTTCGGGCATAGGCGGAGTTTGCGGGGGGGCAGGGGGGGCATTGCCCCCCCTAGTGTCTGAAATGTGTCACTACATTGAGTCAAAAATAGGTCCAATATTTTTTTTCCTTTATACATATCTATAAACATTTAAGCAATGCAGTAAAATAAGATTATTTTCAGAAATAAATCTGAATTACATTATGTTTGGTATTGTAATAAATAAAATAAAAAAAAAAAAAAATGTTTGCCCCCCCCAGCGCAAATTTCAAACTCCGCCTATGGTTTCGGGAAGGGTAGCTTTGTGTCCAGGTTGCCTTTTCTAATCCAAAAACTTGTTTGGGAAATGAAACAGTGCTCTCCAATGTCCAGCCCCTTCTCACATACCCCACAATAAATGTTTTCTGTTTTCTGGTCCACTTTGTGCCGTGTGGAACTAAAGGATAGAAGTTTCAGTCTGATTCAGAACAAATTAAATGAGTCCTTCATCTGTGTCCAGTAATGTGCTTTACTTTAATTTTGTGAGAGTAGGTGACTTTTTTTTCCAAGTTTTACTGGTATGATTCAAATTTTCCGTGACACTAGATTTTCATGGGATCAAACTGATCATCTGGTTTCAATCTGCAGCTCCTCAGCAATCTTTTTAAGAACAACGCTAACCTCTCAGAGGGCCCAGAGAGGAGACACAACCAGAACTACTTCATGGAAATGATGACTGTTGACGGCATGTATGATTGCATGATGTATGTCGGTAAGTGGGGGTGACAAAACCAAAAAAGGAGAATCATCAATATGATCAGATTCAGCTGAAATGTAACACACTGGTGATGTCAGTGTCAAGGAACAGTTTCCTGTCATCACCCTTGACTTACATTTCTTGTAAGGGACTCATCAGTTGGGGTCAGTTGAGGAAAAAAGACCCATGTAAATCTGTTCCCTGGGTTGTGAAATGTGGCTTCAAAAAATCTTCCTCCCTGAGAACAGTCCAGCTTCCAAAATAATCAAAATGCATTTAAGCTGTTCTGAAGACTGTGGCCCTTTCATTTGATATACATATATTGTAATGTTAAAGATATTTCTGCACCCATCTTGTCTTTTTTATATTATTATTATTATTTTTTTTTTTTTATCACTGTACTACAAATTTCCAGCACCTTGTAACATGTCAGCAGTTACAAGTTTTTTTCAGATGCAAACACTTTTGATTCATTTTCCAAGAGTGCTGGCTGTTTGTTTGATGTTAAAGCTTCCCCAGCATCAGTGGTGCTTTTCACCAACAGGCCGGGTGGTTTTCCACATGCCGGACTGGCTGCATCATGTCATGGCTGCCGGGAGAATCCTGTTCAGGAACACGTTTGATACGTACATGGACCACTACATGCAGTCGAGACTGGACCAGATCCTGCAGGAACACCGCATGGTCTCCCTCATCACCCAGCTCAGAGGTAGGCACAGCTCTACAGGAGAAAAAGTCAGCTCACACCACAGCAACACGATCTCTTTCAGCCTCTCTCAAGTAAGGTGGACAAGGCTAACGTTTTCCTGCTGACTGCATCTTCAGAGCCAAGAAATGACAGTGGTTTTAGGGAAACCTTTTTAGAACTGTGTGCCAATTCAGGGGCCGCCTGCCTCAGACGAGCCGATGTGAATGTGTGGTCATCAGAGGACTGAAGGTTAGACGTTCTAGTTGGCTAACAAATGCTAATTGGGACGATGTACTGAGGATTCCTCTTGTCAGTGAAGGTTCCCCCTAGCCTGGCCTCACAAGATGAAACAGCTGTTACCCATTACTCATAAACCTTTACAAGAAGGTACTCTGACATTCAATAAAGGGCTGTAGCTGAAATTGAAAAGATGCTAATCCTCATTTTAAATCACTATACTTGACTCTTTGTTATGCCAGCTAAACAATGAAAATATGAGGTCAAGTTTGCATTTATTCTAAATCAAAGTAGATAAGATTAAAAACAAGAACTTGCACTTTCATTTCTATTATCTTTGTTATAGAAATGAAAGTTTTCACTTTCCACCTCACTTGCCAACTGTGCGGAAAGGATACTAACTGTTTCTGAACTGGGACACAGCTATAGATTAGTTCGTCTAATCAGAAGACCGTTGTGAAACACAAAAGTTAGCAGAGCGTCCATTAAACCAAGTTGTGTATTCTACCAATCATCAGAATAGGATGCTGAAAAAGCAACATCAATAATCATGAAGACAGCATCTGTATACCTAATAATACACTCTCCATTGATCCAAGTTGTTAATGTACATACATAGGGCTTGGTTTATTTGTCTATGTGCATGTTCCCTCCTCTACTTTACCTCTGCCCTGGTTATGAGTGCGAGCTCACAACAAACTGCTCGAGTACCATTGAAAACATGTGAATATTAATGTTCATGTAAAAACACTGTTTGCCTGCCAGATTCAGGGTTAACGAGGAGAAATAAAAAAATCAAAGCTGTGAAGGGACTTGACCTGTAATACTTTTACCCATTAGTCTTCATATTGTCCTTCCTGCCTCTAGATGCTGTTTTCTGCGAGACCTGCGAGGAGCGAACTCCAGAGGACAAACAAATCAGAGCCAAGCAGACGTTTGAGGAAATGATGAAGTATTTACCAGGTCGGTTTCAACACCAAACACCTCATCATCCCATAGCCAGGCCCTGTGTATGTTAACTGTACTTTTGTGTACTTGTGTATTCAGCCCACTCTAAATAACCATTTATCCATCTGTTGAGCACACTGATTAGTAAATGCGAATTTCCTTCAGACACAAAATATGGGTTGCCATAGTTTCCCTTCTTTTGCCATGGCTGATTTATTTTTCATCAGGTGTCAAGCAAACACAAACTTGTAAACAAATTACATGAATTCAGTTGAATGGGTCAATCATTTATTGGGCAAAAACAGAGCAGTGCACTGCAACAACACAGCAACACCAGAATAATGGAGCAACAATAACGTAACGGCATAGACCTCGATATTTTATTTTCTGTTTTCACACATGCAGTTGTGAAATTTTGTTTTCGGCTTATATTTCTAGAACAGCCTCAGCTCTTAGTTACTCCAAGTTTGTTCGAATTTATTTTGTCAGCTCTAGCAGCTCTGGCTGGCAGCTTCTCGGGTCAACATGATATTTTAGTGTCCCTTCCATGCTACACCACACTAGTGTCTTCAACCCACAATGCACAGTGTTTCGATTTAGTTTGGTTGGATTATATTCTCATTTGGAACCATTTACCTTCCTGGCTGGAAGGTAAATTTATGCTTACTCACAGGAAATGTACATCATTCCAACTGTTGACTATTTATCTGAGTATTGGTTACGCAAGGGGAGTGCATTCCTCTTTTCATTTCCCACCACCTTGAATCGCACTTCCAGAAAGTGAATTCAAACATGTGGCCACCATAAGGCTCCCACTAGACCCACGTTTCACTCTGTGTTCTTTCAGAAATACACTTCTTGTTTCTTTTAATTTGTCTACCTGATAAACATGTTTCCTGTAAGCAGGCAAAAACCAATCCTTTATTGCAGAGGTAAAAAGATCTGTTTGTGTACAGTATTAGTGAAGGGATTTACATACATGCACTACTTAAATGAAGGCTGATCCCTTTTTTGGTTAGGATAAGCGGTTAAATACATCTTTGACTCTCTCTCATGTATTCTTTCATATGGCAATAATACCCACAAGAAGGTCATTCTTCGTGGTGATGACGCGAATGATGGTGAAACAGGGACAAGACAAAGCCAAGTAAAGTTAGCAGCACTAAATTACCATTTGTGACAGTAAACAATGTCCTCAGGGGAATTATGGCATTTATACAGTTGTTGTGTATAGTATACAACAGCCATCCATGAATGTGTCCCGATGAAGAACAAACGCTAGAAAAGGTCGCTAACTCACTGTCACATATAGCATGAATCATAAGATTAATCTGAACATCACTGTCAAGACAGAGAGCGATTATTAAATGGTACATGCTGGCTCAATTAGTCTCGCTTCACTTGAAAAAAAAAAAAAAAAGGTTGGTGTTTCTATTTCAGCACTTGTCACTTATTCTGATGGGCTCTGTTTTCTTCATACACACTCAAAACACCAGACTGCTGTTTTGAAATTTTTGAGCACACTTTAGATAGCGTGTTCAAAAAGCCTATTTCACCCACTTAGTGTGGATGGAAGATTGTAACAGAGAATGGCTCATTGCCTGAGACCAAAGTAACAGGCCTGAGAAAAACCACAACAGAAATGTATACAGAACGTCGCTGCCAATCTGCAATAAAAACAGCACTAATGTGTGTTGTTTTTGAATGTTTAGCTTCACTGTTGTTTCTTTTATCTTTGGTTTTCTCTGGTGTTTTTGTTTCTGTGACTTCCTTCTTACCGCCGGCCTCACCCATATGACACACCCACAGGCAACGTGTTCCCATCATTTAAAGGCAGGATGAGTAGGATTTGTTGGTTGCAGTTTGTAAACACAACATTCAAGTCGGCCCCTCCTTCCTGGCCAAGCGGACCGCCAGCAGCAAACGTGGTGCTAGAGATCTGGCAAAAATCTGCCCAAAGGCCGACGCCCAGAAGAGTCCTGAACGATCTGAACCTGTCAGTGGAAAAAATTCTACTAGTGGCGGTAATATGACCTGCGAGCTTGCCCCGTTAGATTCTGTTGCAGCCCGTTTTGCAGTTGCTGCCTGAAGCGCTCTCGATTTTGTAAAAATAGGGCCCAGGTTGAGAAATACCAGAATTTTCCTTTTAATGTGAAAAAAGGTTGCTTACTTCAGCTTTAAGTGCAAACATAATTCAGTACACTGGATTGGGTCTGGTGTGCATCCAGACACCTAAACAGTTTGTCGTCCCCGTCTGTCTGACCTCAGCTGTATGCTTACTGTACATCCAAACATCTCCATCCAAGAATTTAAACATCCAAAGAGAGATGAATCACCTCACATAGGAACAGTCCTACACTGATATGTTCAACAAGTGGATGATAGGTATGTATGTGTGTGTGTGCATATGTCTCATTGCAGACTTTGTGGGAAAGTGCATTGGTGAGGAGGCGAAGTACGAGGGCATTCGGCTCCTGTTTGACGGTTTCCAGCAGCCGCTTCTCAACAAGCAGGTAAACTGCATACCAGAAATGTTTTTATTCAGCACCGTCATGAGAGTATGACACTGTTGAACTCATATGCTTTAAATGATTGCTCTTGATACTGTTAAGCCCTGAGGATGAAAAGATGCAACGCAGCATCAGAAATGTATAGAGTGACAGTTTTTTACAGGGTGTGTGCACACCCCTTAAAAAGCCTTAAAATGCTTTCTTTTATGAATATTAGGCTTCATTAAAATAGTTTGAATTCATGAGGTCTTAATTTAAACCCCCTTTTTTCTTTAATTAAAACACCTACCTGCTGGAAAAATGACCCAACACTCTTATACTCACCTGTAATATTTACCTGCAGAGAAAAACAAAGACAATCCTTGTGCTTACCTGTCCCAAGCTCTGTGGAGAATAAAGTCCTGGTTAGATTTATTCCAGCCGCACATTAAAGGAAACTTATAGTAACAATTCATGGACTCATCTAGTTAATAACCGATCATATTCCTATATAATAATACCTTTAGAAACCAGTCATGTGTAAAAAAAAAAAAAAAAAAAATACTGTAAATTAGCTCAAAATATCAGTTGTCATTAGCTTCAATCCAAAAAGTTGGTTATCAGCCTTCAAAGACTTAATCAGATAATAATTTTGGAATGACTCTTCTACACATGGACTGTATTGAGCATGGGGGATCAAACTAGCAGCCCTTTGGTTCACGGTGACTCTGAGAGCTGAATTTTGCGTTGTGGTTTCTCCTCAGGTGACCTACGTCCTGCTGGACATCGCCATGCAGGAGCTGTTCCCTGAACTCAGCAAGGTAAACAAGACGGGGGAATATTCAGAAACCACACAGGAAGAGAGGCTTGTGTGTGTTGTTTGGTTATGTATGAGTGCATATGTCTGCAGCAAACATACTTAAACATGTTTGCATATACATGTGTGTGAGTGTGTGTGACTTACAACCAGAAGCAGATTTTAAAGGGTTGAAAAATATTCACAAATATTTTTAAAATCAAATTATTCAGCTCATGCAGGTGAGAGGGTTTATGACTATGCATACACGTTGAGATTAATAGTGTTGAAACAATTTGTGTAGTCACTTGACAGAAAATCAATTGGTTATAATTATTAGTTTTAGTAACTGATTAAGTAAAAATGCCAGGCATCACTAAGATGATGAGATTGTCTTACTTTTCTGTTTCAGAGGAAGCACTCTGACCAGACATCACTTAGGGCTCTGATCAGTCGCATTGAGCATTTTTCTTTAGTTTTCACACTTGAGACTAAAGGATTGGTCAGTTCCTTTAAAAACTAACGATTAGATCAGCTGACAGTTAAAATAACCATAAGCCGCAGCCTGTTAAACAGAGTGAAATGGAAACTCCTGCTGCATCTCACTGTAGTTTCTTGTTACTGGAACAAACTGACTTTATTCTGAGAATTACTTTGCCTCAAGCTCTTGTTCAGCAAACAGAACTAAAGCTGGATTCACTGTACTCATAGTTCACAGGAAGGGGTTTCTGATCACATCTTTTTCAGGTTGTCTTAAAATATTTAGGGCTCTGCAGTTATTGTGAAGCACAGGAGGAAGAAGAATAACTGTTTATATATGACCTTGAACTTCCCTTTAAGTTTACACATTTCTGTAAAACAGTTGTAAGCCCAAGGGCTGCAAATGTACATAATCCTGTGAACTTAATTGCTGCTCAATGTCATTAGCTGTAGTTTGCCCATGTAACAGCTTGTTCAACACATTTACACCCATGCAGCATGTTGAGAATGAGCTTTGCCCCACTGTTTCTGTGTTTCTAGCAGCCTTTG
Source organism: Myripristis murdjan (assembly GCF_902150065.1). NCBI lineage: Eukaryota > Metazoa > Chordata > Actinopteri > Holocentriformes > Holocentridae > Myripristis > Myripristis murdjan. The sequence continues at coordinate 7,091,364 of NC_044003.1, forward strand.
ATCTTGAGTATTAGTGGTAATTGAGGTTGTAGTAGCTGTTTGCTCTGAGCAGATTCTGTCTGAAAGCAGCTTGCCCCTTAGGGTTATTAAAAATATTAAATATTTACTGCACAACACACTACTGCTGTATAACACTTTTAGCTTACCTCTTGCTTTGTGCAGGAATCTGCTTCATGGCTCTGCAGAGCACAGTGGCTTCTAAATACCAGAATTCACTCTTTGAGCAGCCAAGTAGTTTTAGGACAGAGTAAGAAATCCTCCCAGTGGTTGGTTTCTTGCCAGAGTGGCTGGCAGAACAGATTTTCTCTGTCTGGTAACTCAGTCTGTCTGCAGAAAGTGCCTGCTGGTCATTTCCTAAACCGCTGCTATTCTTAACACAGAGTTCCCACAAGCCTCAGAAATCCATTAAAATTTGTCAATTTCAGAAAAACCAAACAAGACCTTTTTAAAAAGTTTTGGAATATGAATGATTGGCCTTGAATCACCCAGACTCATTATGCTTGGAAGCATCCTGAGTCATTACGCCTGAATACTTCACATCCTGAGAAAAGCCCCAGGATGGAGATTTATGTTTATATTGCACCAAAAAAAAAAAAGTGATTGAATTTGACCAAAAAAGGCACTGAAAGTCATTGAAGAGTCTGTGAATTTGTTTCTCAAGTGTGAGTGTGAGAGCCCTCTTAGAGGTCAAGTCCACAAGTGTACACCTCTTTATTTATTTGTTTGTTATACAGCAGTGGAGCTCTGGACTCGCTGCTGTTAAATTTCCCCTGACCAGAGTGAGAGTGTGTGCAGTTCAGGCACGATGACTTGAATATAAACGCAGCTTTCCAATGCACAAGGGAGGATTTTTATGTCTTTAACGATCCCAGAAATCCTCACCATCAAGAAACTAGTGTGAGGGCAGCACATGACACTCAAACGGGCCAAATCAGATCAGATCAGATAAACAAGGCTGTGAAATCTGATGGCCAACATGCTCATCTGGTCACACAAGCATGCTGTCACATTTGCAGATGGAAATACAAATGTAAAGTGACGAGGTCAGAGGATTTATGGTAATGTGTTTTCTCTCCAGCAGGGACCGAGGGAGTCGCCCACGTAAACCACAAGACACCACACTAAATACCAGCTGTCCCATAACCCGGCTTATGGAAGTGCAATACTATGAACTCCACTGTCTCTGGGACTATCTCAGCATTCCAATGTATATTAATGCACTAATAAAGATATATATTTATTGTTACTGCAGTTCTCTGGTGTCTGTCCTCCTTCCTTTCAAGATTGACGGTTGATAGCTGAGAAGTTTGAGTCCATATTGTGAAAATATAGGAGATCCAGTCAATAAAAATGCGATGATACTTATGTAGACCTCAGATTTCGGCGGTTGTTTCAATACCATAGTATCATCAGACATCAGCAACATGTTTGTATAGCCCAGAGGTAATGCTGCATTCAGGTGATCTCACATATAAATTATTTGCTACCAGCTGTCAACGTCCAATATAATGTTATAAATCAAGCTAGTGATAGCCTAGTACGCAAACACTTTGCTATTTCAGAAGAAAATGTTAACAACACTGGAAATTGGATGTTGAAGCACTGTAGTCATCAAGGAACACCATGTAAAATTTCTCCATGTGGTTCATTTTCTGTGTTATATTAAATTTATGTCGCTGTGCTCTGTCTAGTCAAGTTGGAAAGTCCAGATGTCGCTGTGTGGTGGGACTTTTCTATACCTGATAAATCTGACACCACGTGAATGCAGGGTGAGAATGGCAAAAGGAAACAGCTTGCACTGAGAGAGACGTGTTTTTGTTTACAGATCAGCCACCTGCTGTTTTTATGCCATGCCTGTTTCTCATTCCAGTGGGACAAAAATGACCTGCAGTGGTTTCTGTGTATCGTACTTTCTGAGTGCATGCCCTTGTAAACTCTTGGCAGCACTCCATAAATAAATGAAGCAGAGAAGAGTGGAAGGCGAATACTTTCCATCAAGAGTTACGTGGGTGTTTTGGGACATTTGGCAACACTTCTTCATGCTGCAGATGCCAGTTGTTTTGGAGGCCAACGGAGCGAGTAATCGGTAGTTCCTGAGGAGAAAAAAGGCAGCGTTGTTTGGGACACCCCCAAAACAGAGAAGCCCTTGTTCCCTTGGGTCAGAGCGATTCAACCATAAACTCAAGTTAACCCGGCTGAGAGCTGAACAGCCTTCCAGCAAACTCTCTGCCAATGACGCTCACATGGATCTTAGGGAGGACAGATGGTTCAAAAGAGGAGTGAAGGAAGTGATCGAAGACAGAGAATCTCGTAACAGAGGAGGAGCTCTCACACGTCTGTCTTCATCCTACAACACTGGCCTGTCATCCCTTCCCAGGAAGTTGACCCATTCACTCTTGACCCCTTGTGACCCTAACATCCAACGTTTACTCCTGGAGTCAGGTGACCCTATCAACTGTCATTAGCCCCTGGAACCAGGTGACCTCAACGATTGTCGCTCACCCCTGGAAACATGATCTTAACGACTGTCGTGCACTCCTGGAAACGCGACCTTAACGACGGCCGCCCACCCTGAAAACGTGACCTTAACGACTGTCGTTCACTCCTGGAAACACGGCCTTAACGACTGTCGTTCACTCCTGGAAACGTGACCTTAACGACTGTGGTTCACTCCTGGAAACGCAACCTTAACGACTGCCGCCCACCCTGGAAACGTGACCTTAATGACCGCCGTTCACTCCTGGAAACGTGACCTTAACGACTGCCGCCCACCCTGGAAACGTGACCCTAACGACTGCCGTTCACTCCTGGAAATGTGGCCGTAACGACTGTAGTTCACTCCTGGAAACGTGACCTTAACGACTGCCGGTCACTCCTGGAAACATGACCTTAACGACTGTAGTTCACTCCTGGAAACATGACCTTAACGACTGTAGTTCACTCCTGGAAACGTGACCTTAACGACTGCAGTTCACTCATGGAAATGCGGCCTTAACGACTGTCGTTCATCCTGGAAACGTGACTTTAACGACTGCTGCGCACTCCTGGAAATGTGGCCTTAACGACTGCAGTTCACTCCTGGAGTCAGGTGACCCTAATGATCATCCTGGACTCAGGTGACTCTAAAAACCATCGTTAATTCCTGGAGTCAGGTGACCCTAATGACTGTTGTTCACTCCTGGAGTCAGGTGACTACCCCGACACTAACGAAGGTCGTCACATCAGAGAGGAGCAGTAACGAGCCATCGTCCTGGATAATGTCTCCACACAGGATAAATACCTACAAACACCTCCAGTTCCCTTGATTCAACTCTGCAGATAACCATGACCTGAATAAGTGAGAACCTTCACAACTGTGGATCTTCATGTTCATTTTTTTTTCTCTGGTTATCACTCAGTCTGGCCGAGCGTGAAGGGCAATCCTCTGTAGTCCCAGCAGAAAACCAATGTGAAAGTTTGCATCGTTTTGTATTCAGTAGTAAAGCATCTCCATCCATCTGGTGTGTAGTCCAAAACCCCTGTGGGAAAATATGAACGGGCTTTCTGATAAAATCCTGTGGCTGTGTGGAATGTATATTATGTATTTTGTGAGTTTTGATCTTTTCCTTAATTTAATATTTAAGTTTGTGAACAAAATTTGAATCATTAGGGAACACCAACTACAATCAGTGACTTCCTCACACTGCTTACATGTTTTTTTTTTTTTTTTTTTTTTTTAATTACCAGAGCCCCATCTCCTGAAGATGAGCACAAAAACCAATGATCTACTGGGCACCCATGGATAATATTGGATTCCATGTTGAACATTAGACAAAATTTGACGTTGATGTTACAGCCTTTGTGTTCAAATCTGTGCAGTTCAGTTCATTATATATATAAAAAAAGTGCTCTTTTTTCTTAATTAATGACATTGTGAATAAATACTTCTGCCAAACATTATATTTATTTGACCTTTTGGCAATATTTTGTTGTCTGTCTATGAAGAACATCTGAGGACAAATTTCATCACCAGCAAAAATTGGAAACTACAAATTATGCAACAGTTCGACGTGAACATTGAAGCATTAAGAGTTTATTCCAAAATTTTAATTTTCCACAGATTCAAAATAGTGACATCATCTTCAGAATTTAAAGAGCTTCCAAAAAAATAAATTACAAAAATTACAAAAAAAGAAAAAAATCTGTTCTTTAAGATACATTCAGACAAAAATGACATGGACGGATTGAAAGGCTCTTGTTTGCTTGGACCCGCTCAAATGTTGCTCGTGTTTAAAGCAACACCAGAATATTTATGTTGCACTTCAGTGGCAGAGCCGTCACAGCCGGGCATGAAGCCGCCAAAATGACCTGGAGGAATATTTACTGCTCTTAAGGCTTCTGTGTAACATAGAGATTATCTAACCTGGACTAACAGTCTGAATGTCAAAAAACACACTGTCCACGCTGGAAGACAACAAACACACTACCTGTCATTAACCATTATCTTAATTATAAAATAAGTACAAAATACAGTCTATAATTTTGTGAGTCAACAACAGTTCACCTATGATTATGGAGAGTGGACACTAACAGAAAAAGTGATTTATTTTTATTTATGAGGAATTAAAGTTCCTTCTGAGCGGGTTTTCAGTCATATTTTATACAAACTCCCAACTTTTTTTTTTTTTATTAGGTTTTTTATGTTTCTTTTCTTACAAAAAACATTTAAAAGGCTCAGCTGCAGCCACATTAAGGACATTTGGACGGCTAAAGTTCTTTTAAACTTGTTTTTTTTTTTTTTTTACCTTGTGGGGGAAACTAATTTAATTTTCATTGCCCAGGCAGCTCAAAATGACCATCATCATGATTATGTGACCGGTGGGACAGGTTGAGCGTCAGCAGCGAGTCGGTGATTAACTCCCCGGCTGCTGACATTTCCGGAGACATGACGACTTTCGCTTTGTGTTTTGGAACCAAACTTCCCCGACGGAGTTTCAAAAGCCTCCCGACGAGGCAACAAGACAACAAACAGACTCCGAGGCCTTGTTTACAGTAGTTTCATACGCACCATATTCCATATTTTGGACTTGCAACATCATCACAATCTTCCATAGCTATCGCTTTCCTTCATTTTCTACATGATGCTGTGAGAATATTAGGCAGAACAGAATATAAAGTAAAAAGTAAAAAAGAAAAATGAGCCAAGACAACTCCTCATCAAAGCATCAAAAATACAGGATTTGACTTAACTCAGTAAAAGACGGTCACACCCGGAGTGTGTGGGGGGTTACAGGTGGTTTTAATGGCTGTTTACTAATTTGAACTAACTTAAGTCTAATATTTCGGATGTTTTTAAGAGTTGCCGCCTTGGTCCCTTTAGTCGCACCCTCTTTTTTTTGTTTGTTTTGTTTTTCCTAGAGTAAAAGCTCATTTTAATGAAGGAGGATTTTCAGCTGTGTGTATCTTCCGGGGCCGTTCATTCTCAGCTCCAACCAGCAGCTCAATAAGTCACTCTGTCTGACACACACACACACACACACAAAAAAAAAAATCTTTAAAAAAAACTTCAGTGCCCATCGACCTTCAACTATATATTTATCTACTCATGTCACGGTGATCTAACCGAGAAACCATTCACTGACAGTTACCAGTTGATAATTAATCCTGTGGAGTCATCGTCCAAAACCCAGCAGGCGAGCGGCGGCCGGCTCACGGCACAACTGGCAATCAAAGTAGGTTCAAACTCCATTTTCCCTTCTTGTTCTTACCAAACTGATGAAGAATTACCTTCTCAGCCAAATGATGGATGTGGGAAATCGAGACACAGGTAAAAAAAAATAATAATAATAACGACGAGAGGGAGGTGATTACAGTAAGAGCAGATCGCCGTGCCCGACTTCACCGCCGTCCACACTTCTGTTTGTTTGGCCGAATCAGGAATCGAGCCAAAACGCAGCTGCTCACAGTTTATTACGCACCTCATTACAAGCTGCTTCAAGTTCACCTGCAACATCAGACCACGGGCCGGCCACGAGATCGTTTTTTTTTTTTTTTCTTTTTCATACGCACAATGCACTAAATCATGCTCACGAGACGCTAAACCGGGGTCACAAAATCCTAGTTTGTGCACACAACTTACTTATTTTGAGCTGATACTCCCAAATTACTCTGCCTCAGATTGGCTAAACCCAACCCTAATCCTAACCTTAACCAAAAGCAAGGATTACTGTCCAATCAGAGCTGGCCGGGGCGGGGTGTGCACGTCCAGTATGTCAGTTTAGTCTCTCCTCTGCCCACAATGTCACAGACTGGAGCTCCACTGTTGCACCCTGAGAGGTCTGTGTCCAGTTAGCCCAAAAATTCAAAATAAATTAGACCTATTATTATGAAATTTAAAAACAATCATTGCATCCCCGTGTTAAAAATACACCTTATTCATATAACCCTGACATCACAGATGGTCATCAGCCGGGAAAACAGAGAGACTAAAATGTCGATTAAGTTATATGAATTTGAGAGCTTGAAAAGACAATTTTAGAGCACAAAACAGCAAATAGTAAGCACAAATTAGAATTGTTTTTTTTTTTTTTTTTTTTTACCTCATTTTAGTATTTTGTGGGCGTGATTTACGATTTATTTGTGTGCATGAAACAATTAAAAAAAAAGGTTTTCATGGCTTCTCCGGGGCTCAGTAGGTAAAACGACATCAACAAGTGCTTTTTTTTTTTTTTTTTTTTTTTTTGTCGTCTGTAAATTTCAGCGCTAAACGCTCCCACCCAAAGTCCAGAGCAGCGCCGCTGAAGCCAGGAGCAGCAGCGGAGCGGCTCGTCGCTGCCCCCCGCAGGCTGAGTTGAAGATCTTGATGCGTCCCTCCACAGCCGGATGCACCTTCTGCCTCTCCTTGATGTAGTTTGCCAAAACGGAAATGTCCAAATCCCCTGCAGGAGAGACACACAGACAAAAATTTAAGTTTTTAGATCCAAAATCAGATCTTTACAATTTGGAAAAAAGTAATCCGTATACTTACAACTTTACTTACTTTACAAAATAGTTGCTGGCAAAAATTTAAAGCAAATTGTATCATGTTTTAACCTGAGGTAGCTTAACTAAACTCCTCCAGAGAATTATTTGGGATTTTTTTGGAAAGCAACACAAACTTGTAATTGTTTGACTATTGTTTGTCAAGAAATTACAATATTTTTTTTATAGGTTAAAAAAGCAACATTCTTGAACATTTTTCTGGGGTCAGTGATGTTGCTGCTAATATACAGCGAGGCATTGTCAGGGTCAAGGCTCGGTTATATTTCATTTACGTTCGAAAACCTGCGCTGTTCTGCACTTTGGATAAAAGCATCGAACACATGTGTTCATGGTTTGATGGTTGTGTTTTTTTTTTAGTTCTTTTTACACAAACCACGTCAGTTTCCTGTGGATAAAACGTTGTTCGTCCTTCTCACCTCATCATGTAAATCAGCACACATCTGCCTGCAGGCTCAACTCCAACAGGAAACCACATCACAAAAAACTGACTTTCAAACAGATTTATTCCTGGGCAGCAAACCCAACCTGACGGTCACAACCAGCAGGTGAACACACACACACACACACACACACACACACACACTCACACAGCATCTGAGCCCGTGAGACGATACAGCGCAGCAGTTTCTGTTCCGACATCCACAAATAAATATTTTTAAAAAATAATAATAAAATAAATAAAAACAAAATAAAAATACTAAATAATTAATTAATAATAATAATAATAAAAAATAAACTACAGCTACATTTGCAGAACTACAACATAAGAAAAAAATCTATTTTGATAGAAAAATTTGATGAAATCTGAAAATTACAGATTGCATTTTGAGTTTTAAAGAAAGTTTACTTCCTCAATTAATTCCCTTCGAACAGACAGACAGGCAGACAGACAGACAGACAGACAGACAGACAGACAGGTCTCACTTTTCTGTACAGGGCCTCATTTATTAGGCTCACACTGGTTTACTGGTATATTTTTTCTTTTTCTACATATCAAATATCCTCTCGCCCTTTGATTTAACATATATATTTTTAATACTGTTTGCCAGTATCTCTCTCATCTTTTTTATTGTGTATTTGCAGTTTCTCTTTGCTCATTTTGTTCAAACCTGCCATTAAAATATTTTTTTTCCATAGTAACTTCTAATATCCTGAATATCAGAGTAAAATTTGATCTCATCAAATAAAGAAAAACAAACAAACAAACAAAAAAAAACAGTATCAGTCTGGGTCTTACAGTAAAAAACAAACATCACTCTGTATTTCCTCCCGTCTCCACACGCTGCAGAGCCAAACAAACAATAAACAAACAAACACACCCCCGTCTCGCCCGAGCAGCGGCAGGAAACTCACCGCTGTCGTGTTTGAGGTGCTCGTCCTTGAGCATGGTGAAACCGTCCCCCCCGTCCACCAGGTAGGACGGCAGCACCACCCTGTAGACGCCGTCGTCCTGGACGGGCTCGTAGCGAGGAACCCGGCAGGTCGTGCACAAGGCGCTGAGGCTCCGGAGCCGCTGGTACGGAGGCCTGGACAGGTCAAACTCCACCTGGAACCCTGCAGGAGGAACCGGCACACCTTCCCTCAGCTGCAGACTCACGACGTCGAGTTGAAAGTGACATTTACAGAAGGGATTTTTCTCATCTAGCCATTTACACCAGAGTTGTTTGGTAGCTCTTTACTGAACAGTGAGAAACTCCCCAGTAACCATTCTGCAACTACAAATGGACGATTTGTAAAATAAAGTGATGCTTGTTGCCCATTACAGGCGATCATACCATAACTCCTTAACAGCAATGCCAATTACAAACTTTTTACCTCTTAATTCCCCAAAACTGCTTTTATTTCCCCATAAATTCCCCATAATTCTAATATAGCTACATTATAATTTGAAGGCCATAAAATAAAGTGCCACCAAGTTGTTTTACTTGCCCAAATTTAAACATAATGGTTTTGTCTAATTATTTGTGCAACTAAAGGGATTCAATTTTACTCTCTTTTTTCCCACTAATTGTTTTTTTATGTGTGTAATTTGCCTGCATTAAATTAAAAAAATAAGAAAAACCATGACTAACAGGAGAAAATTGATGATTTTCAAACTTCATGCATAAGTCAGGAAAATTTGAGATTTTTTTTGTGCTAAAAATATTCGCACACACACACACACACACACACACACAAACACACACAGATGGAAAGGGGTGTGAAATGCCGGTACCGGACACTTGCAGGAACTCTCCGCTGTTGAGGCCGTATCTCCTCACTGAGTGCTCGAAGGCCTTCCGGAGCGTCGAGCCGCGGAGCTGCAGCAGGTCGAAGGTCCCTCCGAACGGCATGACAGTGATCAGGTCCTCCATGGTGATCGAACCTGCGGCACCACATCGAGGCAAGATGGAAAAAACAAGGACAGGGAATCTGAGCGGGCAAACTGACTAGAAATAATCTCATTGGTTGAGTTAAACCTCAGTGGGCGGAGCCAAAGAACAACAGTGTAGGGAGCGACTGAACGGAAAATATAGGAACTCTGGTCAATATTTAAAGGCCATATTACTTCATTTACTTCATAACATTTTAATACTTTGAAGGTCTTAAAGCCACAATAATCAAAATCAGAGAAAACAACACCCATTTAGACTCAACTGACAAACACGATGAAGATAATTTCAAATAAAATTTAGCTGCAAATTGTGCCGGCCGCAAACTTTACCGTTAAATAACCTCTTATTCAATGTTTTTGTAAAAACATTAATAATAATAATACTAACGATCCCTGGCACCTTTCATACAAAACATGTAGCTTTAAGTGCTTTACAATGAAAAAAAAAAAAAAACTTAAGTGCTTTAATATTAAGATAACAAAGAAAGAGGCCAGAGAAATTAAAAACAGGTCGTCTGTCCTGTTCCCAAGCCACATTTTTCCTGTTTTTGTCCTGATTTCTCCAAGTCCTCATGTCGTATATTTTTCCCTGCACTTCCAGTCAAAAATGGCCGACGCACCGTTCTTGCCGCGCTCATCGATCGGTGCTCGGATGCCTCCTCCGTTGTTGATGCAGGAGCTGACGTGGTTCCACTGCAGCTCATCGGCGTGTCTGATGTTGTTGTGGACCTGCAACCAAGTTCAGTCGGTCAAACATGGTTTTTCTAATAATCTTTACTTGTCCAACAGGCTCTGCTCTCAGTTCAGTTTGGACGACATTCCTAAAGAGCTTTATTAGCCTACCGACGACTCAAAGCGCTTCAGAGTGTTTTGCCTCACGTTCACACACACATTCACACACTGATGCCAGAGGCTACCGTGCAAGGTGCCACGCCGCCCACCAGGAGCAGGGTTAGGGGTTCAGTGTCTTGCTCAAGGACACTTCACCACACCCTGGAGGATCAAACCAGGAACCGTCCGGTTACCAGACGCCCGCTCTGCCTCCTGAGCCACGCCGCTCTGACACTTTTTATTCTGGAGGTTTAAATTTCCGGGTGAAATTGACCTCAACTGATAAAAAATGTTAGAAATTTTGAAGCTAACAGTGCAGCAATACAGTTTTTTTTTTTTTTTTTTTTTTTTTTTTCGCTGGACACTGAGCAGCTGGGCCTGAAGGCGTTTTGGCATTCTTTGGCATTTCTGGCATTTTTCATTTTTAGCGCCTCATATTTTACCATGTTGATATGTTTTTTTCCCTGAATTTTAAATAAAGTGTTATCTTATCTTTTTTATGGTATTAATGGCTTGTTTGGCTGGTTTTAATTAATATGGTTGATTGGTTTTAAACTGTATGAAGTGTGCTCTTGTTGTAAGTTTACACTCATTAATGTCTGTGTTAATGATGTTATGTTCAGTGTCTATGTCTGCCTGTAACGCTGAGCCCGAGGCAAGACAATAAGACAATAACAGCAGATAAAATGAAATGAAATGAAATGAAAAATGAACTCAATCAGCCTTCGTCTAAAAGGTTCATTATCGTGGAGCAGTGCCATGCTGTTGACCCATGAGACCTTCAGAGATCTTCAGAATAAAGCGCTCACCATGGCGTCGCAGATCAGGTTTCCCAGGTTGCACTCCCGGGATCGACACTCGTCGGAAGTCCCGTTGAGGTAGACCAGCGTCTGTCCCACGTACTGGGCCGAGTAGTTGGCCAGGTTCTTCTTCCACTCCTCCACATCGGCAAGAATGTCTGCATCTACAGAGAATTCAAGAGCGGACGTCGTTCAGTTTCCCAAAGATCTTACGTAATAATTAACATTTTCAAATAAATCGACATCCATCTGGCTGTGTGCTATTGATAGTTGATGCACCACCATCATGACTCAACCTATTTATTAATGTATTTGTAGTTTGTTTGGAATAAATAGAAGAAGTTAACACATAAATAAAGAACAAACTTCATCATCAGAAAACCGAAGCCCCACCTCCACTATTTATTATATTATAGCGGTAAACAGTGAGCGCTTAGCAACAATCATGGAGGAAAAAAAAAAAAAAGGCGTTGTCACCGAGAGTCAAACCTGATTTGACCGAATTTGATTTCTAGAGCACTTCTCACAAAGAGGATGGCGACACAGCAACTTAGAAGAAAAAAAAAAAAAGACACAATCACAAATAAAAGCAGACAGAAAAAACGAAACAGGGATGATTAAACACAAGAACTAGAACAAAAACATCACAAAGTCCAAGAAACAGGACAAGCATTAGACTGAAGATAATAAAAAAAATAATAATATATGGCCTGTTGATGTCATCTAACTCTGATACAATGGATATTAATGTAGTTTGATTGAAAAAAAAAATGCTTGCCGTCCCCCTTCTTAACAGTCTTAAAAACACATTTTCCCATAATAGAAAATGGGAAAAAAGAAGATATAAATTGGGGTCAGGAGGTAAATTTAGAAACAAACAAAGCTACCCCCAAAAACTCAACAAGGAAGAGAAAGGAGAAAAAACAGAAACACACAAAGAACAAGTGAGGGAAAAGACTAAACTGGAGCCGAACCCTGTGAAGATGAAAGTGAAAGCGCTGCTCCACCGTTTGTTTTTTCCTCCTTACCCTGAGCCACAGAGCTGTCCAGCAGGATGGGGTTGCCCTCAGACTTGACCACATTGCCCGCGTCGTCAAAGGTCACCTTGAGTTTACCCAAATATTTCCCGAAGGCGTACGCCTGCACGACGGGAACGTCCCGCCCATCGTCCGATTTCACCATGAAGGGGTAAGATCCTGCCGGGGTCTCGTTGGAGGGAGGCGATCCTGGCCAGAGAGAGGAGAGAAAGTGGGAAAACAAACCACGTAACTACAAAAGCCTCTAATCATTCCTAGATCATAACCACACATTTTTCTGGAGGGGCTGGGCGGATACCAATCTGACTGGCTTCTGCAGATATGGACCCATTAGACCCTTCATTGTGGGAGATGTTTTCTTTACCAGACAGCACCTCCATTTTTTTTACATATTTACTTAAACATGCATTGGGTATGTAGCCTATTTTTCCCCATTTGGAGTTATCATATCTGCTAATACTGGAAAAGGCATAATTGTTATTATTGCCTTAGGGGGCCGTTTCCTCTGTGTTTTCCAAATGTATGGCATGTTTTTTTTTTTTTTTTTTTTTTTTTTTTGTAAGGGAGTTGTTCCTCATCCGATGTGAGGGTCCAAGGACAGAGGATGTTGTATTTCCTGTAAAGCCCTTTACGACAAATTTGTAATTTGTGATTCTGGGCAATATAAATAAATAAAATTGAATTGAATTGAACTGAACAAGAACCACACAGGCAATCTCCTTTCAGGAAGGATGCAGCGTCTATTAAACATTCTAATCTAATCTGACGGGGGACGTTCTGAGACTAATGGTGGTCCATCGGATGCGTCGACCTTGCTGAGAGACTGTCAGCTTCCTCCAAGATGGGCTTTTCCTACGTATATATATCAGAGAGTTGTATGGAAAAGCACTTTTAAAAACATCTTTGGAGGACGACTCTCATTTTTACCCGGCCCGCCCCCCGAATGTCTGTACCTTTGTTACGCCCCTGAGCGGTTCAGTCATTACCCAGACTCAGAAACAGGCCCGCCAGCTGCAGATTTCACCACAAATTGCTTTTGATTTGATAAGTCGCACAGAACCGGTTTACATCATGTATCATATTATGTTATATTTAATTATCCCCCGAACCTCTGTGCTTTGCTTTACCACAAAGGTTTTGTGCTGTATGGATTTGGGATTTTCAGATTACACAAAATGTTCACTTTCTGATTTAGAGACTTCAAACTTTCCTGCACAGATTCCACTAACGCCTCTAATTCCTCCTTCTGTTTTTATTTTCTAATGAGGCTTTCTTTCTTGAGCTGTAATTTCCTTTAATCTGAGGGTTTATGTTTGGAGGTGGCTTTATATTTAGAAGAGCTGGGCTCACTATGTCCTGCTAGATCTGCGTCCTTGCATTTCATTATTCCTCTCAGCCGCTGATGATTTGTTACGTAACACCAGGCTCAGGGTCTTTACAATTTCCTGCCAAAAAATTAATGAGTGCTGTAATTACAGACAATTCAATATGCACAGGCTTATTATCACTATTTGGGAAACACTGTCTTCATTAAAATATCATCAGGAATTTGCACTGGCATTTTTTTTTATCAAATTACAAAGATGAAAGATTCAAATGGGATTAAAACCACCAGTACCAGGCGATGTAAGTCTCAAGGGTTTTAAATAACACTGCTGTTGCAATTTTGGTGGCTTACTTCTTGCTTGCGTAGGTTTTGTTCATTAGTTCATGAGCTCATTTGGTCATTTACAGTAATATGTCTCTCCTGACCCATTGCCCTGTGCGGGTGAAAGGTCATAGGCATGGCAGGAACACTGTGAAACAAGATGTTTTTGTTACCAGAGCTGCAGTTCTGATAACAAACATTTTGATGAAGCCAAGATAGCTCAGCATGTGGCCTCCATCGGGGCTCTGTTCTTTCTTCTCCGGCCCCTTGAAACCAGTTCAAACCCTACAGGGCGATTTACAAAACACTTGGCTTGGTTGATAGTTGCTTTGGTCTGACTGTATATGGGTGGGAGCCTCAAATTATCTATGTAGCAGTCTGCAGCTACAAAGTTTTGAACAAACAAAGCATGTAATGTAGGTTTTGCTACTCTGGTACTGTCAGCCAAAACATAAAATTTTAACACATTAATTAGATGGCACAAGTGCTAATTATGTAGTGTAATTGAACATTTAAAATGTCTCTAAAATCTCTTTCAACGCCAGTGATAGATGCAACTGAGACGCTTATGCTTGCAATCTTTGAAGTCTAAGTGCTAGTTGGCTAAAAAGCTCTCGTTAATTTTGCGGTAGCCACAGAAGGAAATTACATCAGTCGGAAAACAAGGAAGCAAACAAACTGTGACTGTGTAATGTTCACCGGCAAGCTTGTTGAGTCTCCACAAGTCCGATGATTTTCCCTGGTTGCTCAGCATGTGGTAGATATTTACCTTCAGGGCTTTCTGGCAGAGAGGTTTTCTAACCCTAACCCTATCCCTTAGAAATAGAGCGGCTTTTGGTGGAAATAGAGAGGCTTTCTAGTAGAAAGCCCTACAGGCAAACTTCTCCCACAACTGGTTGCTCGGCTCTGTGGGAAATCAATTGGCTTCCAGTGACTTGTTCAACGTGCTCATCACAGTGTGAACATGCAGTTATTTTTGTTTTCCTACAATAGAATTTCACAGAATTTTGTCATCATTGCTTGCTGGAACATGTGTCTTTGAACCATAGCTGGAAATGAATGGCGCAAGTCTCACAACACTTTGGGATAAGTCTTTCAACACTGGCATTTGTTTTATTGATGACAACACCACACAAAGCCTTCCATGTCTACTTGAGTCACCAGTGAGATTTTGAAGAAAATGAACTCACCGATTTTGAGCCTTTATGGTCTCTTTAACAGACCGACAGACTGTGCGCTCCTTGCTCTGGAGAAACACTCTTTATTTTCCTGAACTTTCCATGGAGCTGACATGTATGAAACGTACACTTCTTTTGCTTGGCCAGCGACTGTTCTGCGCTGTTTACATATGCATCACTATAGTTTTATTTATGAGGCCCAACAGCACCGAGAGCATGTTTACTCTGGAGAAGACCACGAGTCAAATATGCAGTACAAAGACTCAAAGTTTCCTGCCAAACCCCCCTCACCGAACCTCCCCAAAATATGAAGCAGCTTAGCAGACAGCGCTGCAAGCCTTTGAACAAAATACACTGACAAGAGCCACCATTACAAAACCTGAAAACTGTGAGGAACCCTTTACATTATTACTGTCATTAGTCATAATAGTTGCAGTAGTACCACTAGTACTGGCAATAGTGCAAATAGTCATTGTAGCAGTAGATTAACAGGTGTAGTAAGCAGTGTTTTCCTTTGCTTTTAGGGTACTTAGGCTTAGTTTAAAGGGACAGTCCACCCATTCTGAAAAAACTATGCTCACCGTTAGCCTCTTTCCCCCCGGCTACCATTCCTAAACAATACCTGCCTTCATTCATTCAAACGGCTGAAGAAACATAGTTTGAAGTTTTTAACAAAATGACAACATGCGGTCATGTGTCCAATGAAGAAAACAAACAATAGTAAACTCATGCAATCCACTTCCATATTGGTGGCTACTGCATATCATTTCTCAAAATGGGTCAACTACCCTTTAAAAGCTTAATTATCCCACCAGTAATTGCCCCGTTTGAACCCTATAGGTTTGTATTTTGATTGATATTGTACATTTTCACAAAATCATCAGTCTATATCCACACAGTCGGAATTTGACTGAAGGCAATCAAAGGCAGTCAGTCTTGAAATTCGGGTTCTTTGTTATTGCTATATTCCAACAGCACTGACATATCTATGGAGATTCTGTTGAATGTGTTGGCTGACTATCAACAAATGTGTTGGCCTAGCTCACTGCAGGAGGGCCATTATGAAACCCACCAGAGTTCTGGGCAAGCTCCGCTCACAGGGTGGAGGTTAGGGTTCAGGTTGGGTCTATCCAAAGGAAGTGTGACCAATTAATCTTAACCCATTTTGTAAAAATTGTTCATTAAAAATAACCCATTTTAGTAAAAACAGGTTGGCTGGACCTGCAGCATGAAGGTCCAACAACAATCAGACTTTAAAGAGAAAACAAAAACAAAAAAAGGAAGCGGGCTAATTGTAGTGCCAGGTGTTCACAACCAAATTGGAGCATCATCATCAACAACTTTGCCAAGAGAAACGTTTGGCCTTTAGGACAAACGCCAACAACCAGACGCCATGAAGTAGGACTGCATCTACCACTGCTGGATTATGTTGACTCTTGGAATACGATTTGTGCTGTCACCTGCTCATGACTCGCTCCACGTGCCTCTTATGAAACCTGCATGAAGTCTACAAATGCAAATCAAGTCAGATTTGACAGGTTGTGGCATCTGCTGAGGTGTTTGGCAGTACACTCTGTAATTTTACACAGTGTAGAAAGAAATGAGCCTGATGTTCTATTTGTCAGAAGATTTACCGTGTGAACGATTGAATTAGTAATTCATGCTGGATACATGGTGGATGATTAGTGCATATGAGTTTGTGTGTGTGGTGTCATTTCAATGTTTGAGTACTGCTTTAAGGAGACTATTAGTTACCACAAAAGCTGTACAGAGCAGGGTTTCTACACTTACTTGCCAATTCATTATAAAAGTTTTCCATGACTTTTCCATAGCTACATAACAGATCTCCATTCTGTTTGTTTGTCTGGCGAGTGTTTCGTTGTCCATGTGCTTTTTCCCCTTTGCATGATTAACTAACAGTCTAGCAAAGGTTGGCATGGTACGTAATTCAGAGTGTGAAACAGAAGGTGGAAATCACACAGAGTTGAATTGAGGGCAGCTGGACTTGTATGTAGACTCTCAAGGACATTTCACTTCTCATCCAATAAACCAACATGTGAACGTTATGGTCGTCGCAGGAGTGTCCCTCCTTGAAATTTTGGTTCTTTATATTTCAACAACATATTGACATAGTGTCTGTTTTCTTTCAGGTGCAAGGTTACCATTTGTCTTCAACGCTGGCCTGTCATCCGGTCCCAGGAAGCTGACCATTCACTCTTGACCCCTCCTGGAGTCAGGTGACCCCAAAAATTACCTTCATTCCCAGAGTCAGGTGACCCTAACGACCTTCATTCACTCCTGGAGTCAGGTGACCCCAACAATTAACTTCATTCCCAGAGTCAGGTGACCCTAACGACCTTCATTCACTCCTGGAGTCAGGTGATCCTAACAACACCTAAGATGGTCATCACAACAGGGAGGAGGACTAATGAGCCCACAACCTAAATAATGTACCCACACAGGTTAAATACCTGGAACTCCCCACCGGTCTGTCCGAAGCTTCTTGGATGAGAAGTGAAACGTCTTTGGGAATCTACAAACGAGTCCAGTTGCCCTCGATTCAAATCTATGTGGATACCCAGAACCCGTGTGAACGTGTGATTCACAGGTCTGGAGCCAGGCTACTGATTTCCAGGAAATTTAAAAAAAAATCTTAAATGTTTTCCCTTAATCTCTTTGTGTTTGCCTCCCTTATCAAGATCATAATCGTTTCGTTTCCATTTCATAATTTTCCAAAACAATACCAGGCATGGGAAACACATTTTCAAATCCCATGACTTCTCCAGGATTTTCATCAGAAACCCTGATAGAGGGAATTAGTAGCAGTGTTATTCATGTCTCTACCTGTATAGAGGAACGTGTTGGTGTGTCCACCGATGACAACGTCGACACCGCGGACCCTTCTGGCGATCTCCTGGTCCACAGGGAAGCCGGAGTGACCAAGAGCGATGATCTTATTGACCCCCAGCGTGAGCATCTTGTCCACCTGCAGCTGCAGTGCCTCCACCTCGTCCTCGAACCTCAGGTGTGGTCCTGGAGAACACGGGGATGGGGTCAATACTTACGACAATTATCATCGGTACAAATGTCAAAGATGCCTGAACTTTGAATTAGCAACTGGTTTTCCATCTGAGCACTTTAAAACAAATTATAATACATCAAATTAGAAATGGTGAATGGGAAAGGCAAATTTCTCTACGATGTCTTAAGTTTGCATAGATGTTTTTAGGCTTGTGTACAGAAGAAATGTTACTTCTCAATAAAGGAAATGTGCAATAAATAAATGTGAACACAACTGAATAAATAAGTATGCTGGCTTAACACAACTGAGCCAATAGATGGTTCCTTCTGAGTGCACAACAGCTGAAAAGCGTCTTGTCTGTGAACGATCTATCCACCAAAACCTCCAGAAACACACTGTCTATAACTGTGTATAACTGTCTATAACATTTATAAGCTGGCCATGAGTTGCTGACCAAATATGACCAAATGCATTTGTTAGTGTTTAACCTTCATCAGCATGAGGTATGACCCACATTAGCTGACAACCATATGTTTCTCTTAT
This sequence comes from Myripristis murdjan, assembly GCF_902150065.1. Taxonomy (NCBI): domain Eukaryota; kingdom Metazoa; phylum Chordata; class Actinopteri; order Holocentriformes; family Holocentridae; genus Myripristis; species Myripristis murdjan. The sequence goes on from NC_044003.1 coordinate 7,109,817, forward strand.
GAAGGTGTTTCCTGATACAGTCCTGCAGCTTAGACAAAGGATATGATTCAGGGCCTTTAACCGCTGCTTTCTCCTCTTGGGCTATCAGTGTTGCTTTGCTTCCAACATGTGCATACGGTAGTTTTAACATAGCTGTGGTTTGCTTTCTTTGCATTAAGTCCGATTCAGGGGGCTTTATGATCCCCACTGGATCTGGCAGGGGCCTCATTTGAGTAGCACCCTAGATCAGGAGGACCTTGGAGAAGTGCTTGTTTGGCAAAGTCTTAAGCTAATGTAGGCAAGTTTCTTTCAACACAGTTTTATCTTATGTGGTAAAATTCAAAGTTGGAGTAGTGTTCATTTGTAAAAGGTACTGTGCATGGAGGAAAAGGCCTGGGAGAAGGTTAAGTACACACAGAAAGGCCATTAGACAATGAGAAATTTTCTATTCGTTCACTGCCAAAGACAACTTACACAGTCACACAGCCAAAACAAAGGCAGACTGAAGGAACAAAAGCTACAGAAAAGTTATTAGATCAAGTGAAGGATAAAACTGTGAATACTGGGTGTATTTTTGAGTGACGCTGAGAGCTACGGGACTTGAATGTCTCCAAAAGTGACACTGAGGTAAACCGACTTGTTCTACATCAGTTGACTGTTTATTTCAGGACATTGGTCGTCTTACATGTGTCTCTGTTGTGGGCCATGAGCATGAACATGGGAGGGTGAGCGGGAGGGGAGATGCTCCTGTCCAAAATCTAAAGAAAATTTCTCCAGCAGCTTCAAACTCCTGCTCCATTCTCATTGCTGCGCTGCTTTAGTGATTTATTCTGCTGAAGGCAACCCGGCACGATGCCTCAGAAACCTCAACAAAAGACAGAGAAAGGTATGCACCCTCCTCTCCTCTTTGCATTAGGATGGACGGAGGACAGAGGATAGATACTAGATGAACCGAGACCCAAGCCTCTGGTTCCGCCTGTTTGGTTTTCTGCTCTCGGCCGGCTTATTTCCAATGATGCTGCTCCTGCACGCATACGCAGTCTCAAGGGACATGATTTTCCCCCACAGCCTGGGCCGACACATACCCTCATCCAGAGGTGCATGCAAATCCAATTCAGCTGCACATCTCTACTGCAGCAAATAACACATCTATATCTCAAGACCCCCATTCTACAAGGCAGAGGATAATTTTGTTAGCTTCTCGCTGCCATCACCAAGCTCTGACAAAAAAGTCCTTGGTTGTGAGGATGTAATTATAATTTAATCATATGACCCATGCCTTCAGAGCTCTTTACCTATTGGTCAATTCCCCGTTGCCTTTAATGCACGCCAAGCTGGGCTACTTGGTGTCTTTTTCGAGAGGAGGAAACAATTAGACATCTGTTCCTCGGTTAATGGGACATCTAAGTCTCACATGGAGAAGGACCCTATTCCACTCAAAAGCCTCCCTCCATTTCAATGTATTGAACATCTTAACTGGCCTGAACTCAACGCAGAGTTTCTGGTCATATCATATGAAGACTGTCATATGTTCGGGGACTCATCAGATCTCAGAAAATAAATTCAACACTGCCTTTTTGCCTTGTAATCTCCAATCACCGCACCACCGATTCTGCTGCAAGTCAAGCGGATAAAGCTACGTTTTCCTGCTTTTGACCTCTGGGTTTAAAAGGTTTAAATGTTCAGTCCCCATACACGACAACTTTACTGAAACATTTTCCTAATTGCGTTTTTCTTTACATCTACAGTGCACACAATAACCACCGCCCACCATCTCCGCTAAGTCCACAAGTCAGCACTAACAGTCTCATTCCAGTGCAATTCTCTCTTTTCAGCTATTGATCATGCCATTAATTTGATTGGAGTTGCTGCACAGGCTGTGCTAGGCAGACATCACAGATGGTTTTAGCCTCGCTTCAGCCCCTGTTTTATGTTCGGTGGGATTTGGAGGTTTATTTTTTTATTCTGGGAGTCTTTTTTTCAGAGTCAGTGACCAGGAGGACTTCTGGACTCAGAGGCTTGGAAATGATCCACCCCGTTGAGGATCCGACCATATGGTATGTGCAATATGGGGTCAAAAGTACACAGTAGTATGTTGCAGCAGTATCCAATGAAGCGGCATTCAGTATAACTAAAAAAGGTCAATCTTCAGCTGCACAAATCATGGCTGTCATCTGGTAGAAAACCTAGAAATTCAGTACTCTATTAATCCATCATGATTTGATTTTATTAATGTAATGCAGGAGCTGTTAACATCTAATACTGCATCAATTTATTAGCTGTATAAATCAATCACTCTCAGGCTTTGCAGCTTTACATACCTTTATGATTTCATGGCAGCAGCATGCCAAGTCATGAATTCTGAATTTGCATACAGATATCAGCATGCCATCTCAGCACTTTGAAACCTTATTGCAACAATAGCAGGATTTGATTTGACGCAATTAAATTGTGTACTGCTCAAACATTTCTTTCTATTTATCTACTTGGTGCCGTAACTGATTGTGGGTGAGTTACTTCTTTCTTGAGGAGGATATGAGATGTTTTCATTTCCTTTAAAAATGTCTGTGCTTGATGGGGTCAGTGCTAAAGTTAGTCTCTTATTTTCACTTACACTTTTTATTTATTCAGATGATCTAAATCTTTCCATGATTAAAATGCAGCAAACAACCCCGGAGACTGGCTGACCGCTGCAGCCTGTTCATTAGCCTGCATCTCTAAACCAATGGGAAGCCCCCCCCCAGAGGTTGTAAAGTGTGATTTTTCCAGCTGCACGCTCCAACAACTTCTTCAAATCAATATTTTCATGAATTAAAACGATTGAAATCTCTCAGGGACAAACAGGATTCCGGGAGGCTGTTTAGTCCAAACAACCGTGCGGATGCAAATATATCACTGCAACATCTCACAACTGGAAAATGTGCTTGACATTTAGGTCAAAACAGCAGCTTATGCTAAAAAGCAGTGAGCCATGAAAACAGGAGTGAGAAAGCGAGAGAGCGAACTGGTTCATATGCTGCAATATTTATAATGTGCAAGTGAAAAACATGACAAAAACATGACAAAGAGAGAGAGAGAGAGAGACCATCCAGTTCACGTTACCAGACTGTGAGAGTGCAGGAGTTTCCTGGGACGTGTATCCCACCACGCCCACCTTCTGATTGTCTATATCAAATATCTTAAACGGTGAATAAAGGCCGCCAAACTTTGAGGTCAGAGTTTGGTCCGGCTTGATATTTGCGCCGAGAACCGCACATCTGACATCGCCTAGGAACGGACTGATGAGCCCGTCCACCTCGTTGTCAAACTCGTGGTTCCCAAAGGCCTGAAACGCAGAAAAAAGGCAAGTAAGGAATTTGGTCCCAAAACTGGATTTGCATCACATAATAGTTCTGTAAAAAAATGTCTTCACACTGCGATAGAGAGCACACAAACACATACGGAACCTTTCAAAGGCTTGGCGTTTGCTCACAAACTGACACATTTACAGACTCAAGACTTATTTTGCAAGATCCATCCTTTGACGTAAACCTTGATAACTAATCTCTGCTAACAGGGCATTTGTATGTGGGAGACAAAGAGCACGTACATGAGTGTTTTTGTCTCGGACAACCAAAAAGGCTTTCCCATCGAGTGATCTTTGATGGGGTTCCTCCACATTTTTCTTTTCAGAATATCAGATTTCTTTCCTCAGACATTGGTTTTGTATAATCTGGATTAAATATTGAGGACGGCGCTCAGTATGATCAGTGGTTGAAATGAATACTGGTAGATTACTTCTACAAGTAGAAGTCAAAGTACCTCTGAAAAACTCAAGTAAAAAGCAGCCTCACAGTGAAAGCTACCAAGTAACTTTTTAGAGAAACAACCAGTGTTACATGTGATTTTTTTTCCCATGTAATTTTTTAAGGACGAGCACGGAGATCAAACCTCACTCTTGAAACTGCAACATAAAACGCACAAAGAGCCAGATTAGTCTTTCCTAGCAATGAAATGAGTTACAATCCTTCAGTAACTACACGTTTAAGTAAAGATAAAATTACCGAGCATTAAAATACTCAAATGATCAAAATCGCAATAGGGCCAAGTGCAATACCCTAACGGCAGGAGCTGCAAATTTTTTTGATAAAGGTGATAAAGGTGTGACAATAAACTTTGTTGTAAATAAAGTATTATGCTGCTAAAGAGACGCTCTGGCCTGCAAAATGTATTATCCAGATTTAAGAAAACACATCTGTATGGTACTGACGTCAGCCAAAATCACATTATCGTCATTTTATCAGGTTTTTCATTTGTACTAAAATTGTGAATAACATATCGAAACTGCAGTATCTGTAAACTTTAGCACAGAATGATTTTTTGAACCATCTCATTCTGGAGCTGAACATTATTGTAGATAACAGCTCTGCATATTTTAGAGGCGGGGTGGTTGGAAAAGACTAAAATGTAAGATAAAGGTTCAAGTCTCCAGTGATCCCGGCCTCTGACTCTTCCTGTGGAGGAAAGTCGGGAAAAAAAGAACATTTAGCAAACAATGACCAATTGTTTGATATTTTTTTTTAACTTTGCGATAAGGAAAAATTCCAGAGAGCTTTTCCAGGAGTTCACAGGAAGACTTATCATCCCGCTCAATTAAAGAGGTCTGGCCGAGTCTCGTAACTCAAAGCAGTTTATCTGAACTGTGGAGCGTTTCCTCCTTTGGTCTGGCATCGAAACAGCTGCACTGAGGTAACCACGACATATGAGCTGCAGTGAGGTTTGTTAGATGTGAGAGCGTAATCCACGCCAAATACAGGAAATCACACGAGGCTTTCTGGGTAGAGGAGACAGATGTGGATGTCACACTGTGAGCAGCTCTGCATGCTTGGGTGGGAAAGTGAGCTGCAGCCTGAACTGAACCTCACACTCAGCTGTTTCGTCATTTGTGTCCTTAAATGAACGCCAGAGAATGTAAATTACAACAAAAGGCAGAGACATCATGCTTTCCTAAACTGACAACAGCTGGAGGTATGTTTGTCACATGGAGGATCTGTCATTTTGGGGTCAAACTCCCTGACAGACAACAAAACAGCATTTGTTCTCATTTGCTGCGTTCAGGATTGGAAATTTAAATCAGAGGCCATTAACATAAAGCTGATGTAAAGGCACAGAAACGGTACAGAGGGCAGATTCATGGCTGGCACAAGAGCCGATCCATTAGCCGTTTCTATCTGACTCCCTCCTGTTAAGATAATTAAAATCTACTGAGGCCTGGAGACCCGAGTCTATAAATCACATGTTGGGAAGGTCTGACTCACCTGCTAGTGACACCATAACCCTTTTTCCTACAGCAGTTTTAGTGATGTTTGATTTGTCTAAGGCACAAAATCTGAACCTAGGATCACCATCAGGTCCAACTGGCAGGATTACAGGCCCTCACTTAGATTCCCTAATTAAAAAAATCCATATCCCTTTAATATAAAGATGCACAATGTGTCTGTGGTGGTCAAATGTGAGTTTATTGCTTCCCTGCTGTAATTTTTTTCTTTTCTCCTATGGTATCACAACAATATCTCTAAAAAGCCCCTGAAATGACCTATTTGCTGTGACATTTGCTGTGACACAGTACAGTAAATTCATCACATCATTCCTGTAATTCTTCATTGTAAGGGGTAGGCAAAATGGTTGGGTGATAAATTAACAAAACTGTAATTATATAAAGCAACTTTAACCGCGCAAATCAAAAGAAAAAAGATGCAAGTCCACTACCCTCTTAACATTTTATTATTTTGTGCTCTTTCATAAAAAAGAACTCGAGCACTACTGTAGTGATTTGTAAACACAAATATCACAGCAAAACATTAAGTTCTAATAGAAGTATTATAGGAATATTAGTCATATCATAGGAGATTTTAAACAAATAATCAACTATAGGCTAGCAGATGTATATTATAGGAATGATGTAGTGATACTATAGCAGATAAAGGACTTTTAAGTTAGCTGAAGTGCTACAGATACACTTTAAATCCCTTTAGGAACAGTACAGTAATAAGAAAAAACACATCAAATACCAGTATAGACTCACTGTTTTGTATCACAGACACTATAAACCCCCAATGGCGATATAGTAGAATCACAGGAGTTTAAAAAAAAAAAAAAAAAAAAAAAAAAAACCACCATTAAGTATAAAAAGGTCCGTATGAATACACCACTGAGAGTTGGACACACTGTAAATCCTCACGTGTTTTTTCCCAGCCTTTTCTATTTTGTTTTCTAATTCTGTTTCTGTTTTCCTCTGCTGTTTTAGACGGGACAAGACATATGATCGCTTGGCTGCTGCTGGTTAGTAACATTTCATTACCACTAATTAAAGAGTTAATTAGGCTTCTTACCATGGCATCATAATTGAGTTTATTCATGAAATGCGCAGCCTCAGCGCCCTTGTAGTAATTGAACCAGACGGTTCCCTGGAACTGGTCTCCGGCGTCCAGCAGCAGGACGTTCTTCTCCGCAGCCCGGATCTCCTTGATTTTGGTGGCTCTTCTGGCCACCCCGGCGAAACAGTTCCCCTTGGTGCACTTGCCGGACTGCGCGTTGGTCTCCTCCACCCTGGCGTGCACGTCGTTGGTGTGGAGCAGAACCAGGTCCCAGTTTGCCGAGGTGAGGATGGAGAAGTCCAGGACGCAGAGGCAGAGGCAGAGCCGCGGCAGGGCGCTCCGCACCGGGCGCAGCGCTCCCATCTCTCCACGGAGCGCCAAAGACTCGAGGTGGAAGCCGGGCACGGTGACTGCTGCTGAGGCGTTTTCTCTCACATGACCCGCCGGGATCTTTGTCCTCTCCCCGTCGTCTCCTGTTTTGTTTTTTGTTTTTATGTGGTGAGAATTAATAAGAATAATTAAGACCAGCCCTACCCACAGTACATGCTGGAGGCTGCGCGCCTGACGCACACGTTCAACTACACTGTGTGTGAGTGAGAGAGAGAGAGAGAGAGAGAGAGAGAGAGAGAGAGAGAGAGAGAGAGAGAGAGAGAGAGAGAGAGAGAGAGAGAGAGAGAGAGTTTAACGCAAGGGCGCCTGTGGAAGTGTGAGGGAGGAAACCAGGGACGATTTGATTTTTTTTTTAATCTCAAAAAAAAAAAAAAGTGTTCGTGTAGTCTCCGCCTTTTTAAAGTGCCTTTTGCACATTTTAAACACTGTTTAACAAAAACTACACACTGTGGCGTGTGTGCAGGGGGCTTTTTGACGCACATCCTCACCGCGACCACAGGAAAAGAGACACACAGACAGACAGAGAGATGGAGATGAGGGCTGCTGCTGAAATAGCAACGCCTCTGAAAATCTGCCGGTGGGGCCTAAAATAGCTCTAGGGTGGTTTTTCCATAGACCACCGAGATCTGTATCTGAGAAACCCACCGTGCAAACTGACGCTACATGCAGGGGAGAGAAGGCACACTGGCTGTTCAGACACACAACACAGCAGAGCCACAGAGACTCTGGCTCCTCATGCTCTTCGCTTAATGACCCATCATCTGAAAATGAGTAGGGACAGTGTATTCTAGCCAAGATAACTAAACACACACACACACACACAAACTAAAAAAGGCAACATCAACAACAGTGTGACTGACAGAGCCCACCTTTAAGCTGCATTCAAATACAAAGAAAGCCCCACAGTGCAGATTTTACCCCTGAAATGTCATTCTTGAGTCATTTCTGAGACATGCACTCATTTCTCAGGCGTGTTATGATCACTGTCCAGGCCCAGCATCTTCACAAGACCTATGAAAACATTTATTAATGCCTGAAAGACAGTGAAGTTTCATCAATGCAACACTTCAGCTTGTGCAGAATAAATTGTATAAACACTGTCTTCTCCCAAGGCCAGACAGACACAGGATCAGACAGTTTCTGGTGCATCCGAAGTGACCAAAGTTTCCAGGTTTGGTCACAACAGCAGACAAGAAAACAGTCGCTGTGTCCGCCACGCCTGGAGGAATTCGCTCCGCACACAGTCTGCGAGCTGAAACAAAAAGGTGATAAATGACGCAGCAAAACAAAAGTTGCAATTGAGGTTGCGTTGAGTTCACGGAGACAAATATCAAAGTGGCTCGAAATAAAGGTAAACCAGGAAATGGCTTGTGAGAACCGCTTTACCAGGACAGTTCAAGTTCATGTGTAGACTTTAATCGCTGTTTACAGCAGGGAGGTCAAACTCACCAAATATGGCATTTATTTTTTACTACTTTTGACCCAAAGTGGTCATGCTTTGGATCAAAATATATCCTGTGCCAAAATAACAAGAGTCCACTGTGTCAAACCTTTATTTTTTCTGGCATATTGTATCTGCCAGCCGACCCCGAATCCTTTCAAATGACAAATAATTTCACCACATGGAATCAAAAATACCCAGATAACTGATCGCAAAACCAACTACAAATAATCTAATCTCAACATGATAACTCACAAGAGTAATTTGGTCAGAAGCGTTTCAAAAGTGGAACATCAAAATATGAGCAGGTTGACCTGTGATGACAAAAAAAAAAAAAGCAAAAAACAAGAATACCTAAGAATAACTGTCTCATGATGTCTCCTGAGGTTATGTTTCTTTCATTACAGCCCCGGCAGCTGCACAGGAGACAGACAGGTTCATCCTTACTGCAAACACACAGGTGCTGGACCTCCCAGAAATAGAACTAGAAAATCAAATGTCACCTCTGGGGTTGGATATAATTGGGACTTTGAGTTGGACACATGTGGTTTACAGTCTCAAAGGGCTTCACAAATGATACCGCCTGACCTGAACCCTCATGGCAGACAAGAAACCCAAACAAGACCTAACTGGAAAGAAACAGAAGAAATCTTGGGAGGGATCAAAGAGAGGAGGAGTGTAATGTGTGCTGTAACGGGATGATGATCAGCTCCAATAAAATCCAGTCAACCAAATGAAATCAAATCTAATATAATCAAACAAATTATGGAAAAGAAAAAAAAAAAAAATCACCAAACAAGTAAAAAATGCTGGTGTGCACTAACCCGTTGGGAAGTCATGGGACTTTTTGGGATATACCACGACCACTACCAGCCCTCCTTGTGACTGAACCGCCTGAGAAGTTCACCTGTAGCCTCTAAAATACCTGCTCAAAGGTTTGTGATGTGAGGAGGGAATCCGCCCAGAAGGCACAAGGCTTTTCTAAAATGTGCCACACCCGCTGCCGCGCTCCGTTTGGCCCGAAGAGCATGAAAAGTAAGTAAAGTCAGGCACTGTTTCCAAACTTCCCCCCGGTTTAGTTAGGAATCCAAGCATCCATTTGTAGCTTATGCAAATATCTGACGAACAGAGGAACGGACGCTGATTCATAGTCATCTCCCTGTGATTTCAACAGGCGGGAGACGAGAGGCAAGCGATGAATAAAGCCAAGAGGAAGCGGCAGGAGCACGCCGACGGAAACTTCTACCAGCTTGGACTGGCCTGCCGAGGCCGCCGCCCTCTTTAATAAGACATGAGGTGTCATTATATAACAACCTGACCACAGCAGTGAAATGTGGCCCAAACCCTGCGAGCACAGACATTCCTCCCTGGAAAAAGTTGCCTGATGTGACCCCGTGAGAGACAGATCAAGTTTTTTCATGTTAATGTTTCCTTCAGCACTGCACTACTCATGCTTTCCCAATGCCAGTAAAGCAGCTTGAAACATTTAAAGAAAGTGTGTGTAAATGAATAGAGAGTGAAACAAAAATATTAACCCTTTGGCGCATAGCGGTCACTACAGTGGACAGCTGTTTTAAAGTCATTTTCTCCTAAATGCAGTGGTTTCTATGGTGGAATTGCATATCAGCTGTTAGAACGCAGAAACTGTCAATTCTTGTTGCTGAAAACATATTAATACCAGTATCATGACATGGTAATACCAGTCCTGCATTCTTAAAGAAGTATGGAGACTCACAAAAATGTTCAGAGTAAAACCACATAAGAAAAAAAATCTTGACTCAGGCTTTCATAATTCATGCATCAAAGGGTTGAGATAAAATGTCAAGAAACATGAATGTTGTATCGTTGCTTTCTTGAGGATATAAGACATTTTTTTGCCGTCTGGAGGTCAGAGTTTGCCCGTGTTTTCTTCTTTACCGTTATGCAACCGCCTGCAGTGGCATTTAAGTCCTTCGAGCGGTTTCACAGGACTAGTTTGCGGGGCCGCGTCCTCCCACACGCAGCACTAAATTTGAAAAGCACACTAACAAAACCATCACGGGGGCAGACTGCAGGCTGTTCCGTGGTTTGAGGCGTCAAACCTTCAGGCCATAATTATATTGTGACACACAAACAAGTCAGCGCATTACTTCTGGCTGCTCCTCGCTCATCAGTCAGTTGGGTATTTACAGGATTTGCGCTGTGGTTGGCTTATGTGTGTGTGAGAGACTGGACTTTTGTTTTGTGTAAGCACAAGTTCATTTCGAAAGACTGGGAAACTTGCCCAAGCCAGACAGCCAGACTGACACACAAGTTAAATTACATGTTACAAATACATAGATTAAAAAAAAAAAATCTCCTAATACAAACCTGCCTCTGACACGAGTGACGCACACAGGAATTTACAGTATTAGTCCAGAGAAAAGAACATATGGCTATGTTTCAAGTGTTTACGTGATGTCTCAAACCTCACCTGACACTTGCAACAGGCCTGGATTGATATTTGTAAGCAGTGTTCACTTTTACTGACAGCAGCTATTCTTGTTCAGACGCAGAACATGCAGGTCGGCGTCCCCATGAGGGACGGGGCAAACCGCACATCAGTCAAAACGGGACGCGAGACATGAGATGAAATTAGAAACCGAGCACATTGTATTGTCTGTCATAGGAACAAGACCCGTACTCTGATAAACACCCGGTGGCCGCTTTACCAGCTCCACCTGTACAACCTAATACTAATCTAATCCAACTGTTGTGCCATAAAATCTCCTTTTCTGCTGCCTATAATGCTCAGCTTTTCTTTCTGTCACAGTGATAGAGGTGTTCATTCACTTCTATGTTTGTACTGAACTGCATTTTAATGGTGTTTCCAATATTCTGTCCCCCTCATTGTATGTCAATAAAGAGGACAAAAAATCGGAAACACCTCTCAGTATAATGCAGTCCAGTACAAGACCTCTGCAAACTACAACCTCAGTAATAAACACAGAATTAGACTGACACATTCTCCACAATGTCAACACAAACTGAACATGATAAACTTTGTTAAAAGGTAGAGTTTATGGCAGAGCTGTTGCACTGAACTGTATTAGACTGTACAGGTGGAGCTGATGAAGTGGACACTGAGTGGGATATATAAAAGTATTTAACCAAATTAGAGCCAGAATCAGTGTGTTTGGATGGCAGGTGCGACTCATCTACTCATAACGTGTACTTTGTGGTTTACTTTTTTGCCACGTGCCTGTGTGTGTGTTGTGTTTTGTCACGGCGGCACAGCCAGACGCCCTGTGGGAACAAATAACGATGAATTAGACCTCAACTGAACCCAGCTGCAGCAGTCATGTGCGCACACGATGTGTTCCTCCCTGCCAGGAGTAACAACTTGCAAGATAAGTGCAGGCGTCTTGACCCTCTGAAGACAGTTTGTTTCCAGTTTTTCACGTTTCATCTCTTCGCTCTCACAAATCAGACGTCAGAACCAGATTTAAAGGAGCACCCTCTCATTAATGCTGCCTCAAATGCGGATTATTATACACCAAGAGTGAGCCTGTACACACATGAATGTTTTATTTTCTGTTTTTATTTATTTTAAAGGAATACTCCATCTTACTGAGACGTTCGATACCATTTTCACCTCTGTACACCCTGTAGTTTGGTTCCTGTGGGTAGCATTTCATGTTAGCTTAGCATAAACACTTGAAGTCTATGGGAGTCGTTAGCCTAGCTCTGTCAAAATGTGAAAAAATAAACCTTACAGCACCTCCGAAGCTGTCTGATTCACACAGTGCATCGTGTGGATTTGAAATACACGTCTTGGAATTAAAAAAAAAAAAAAAAAAAAAAAAAAAGATTTAGATGGTGGAGCTGTAACCACTGAAGACATTTATACTTCCGTCTATCACAGTGATCTATTTAACTTCTCTTAAAATGACCCTCGTTGTAGTTTTCTTTTTTTAATGCCAAGAAGTGTCCATCAAATCCCCATGACGCCCTGTGTTAATTAAAACAGCTTTAGAGATGACGTAATGTTTATTTTTTCACATGTTGACAGAGCTAGGCTAATGACTCCTATAGACTTCAAGTCTTTATGCTAAGCTAACGTGAAACGCCACCCTTAGGAACTGAACCACTGGACATACAGAGGTGAAAATGGCATTGAATGTCTTGTCTCAGTCTGGGTTAAGTCAGAAAAACTTTGGACTATCCCTTTAATAAAAACAGAACTGTCACTCCTTACCATGTATAGAAATATAACACCTTATTCACTGAGGATGCAGGTTGCAGATTTCCTACGTGTGTGTGAGTTTTCCGTGTGAATGCATGTGTGTGTTTCCTGTGTTTGTGGTTTTGCTCTGAGTATGTGATGTCTGATGTATATGTTTGTTATGCATGGACTGTACAAGCTCGTGGTCCTGCCGTGTATGTGTGTGTGTGTGTGTGAGGATCTGCCCTATTTGAGAGCACCAATACAGATGTTGCAATACAGCCTGCCACCCATTGCTGCTTTGATCTCGCCCCTCCTGGGTGCTGAGTGGGTGCACGGCGTTACAGCACATCCTGGGTGATGCAAGAGCCACTCCAGATCCATTAGTTCCACCCTTTTTTTTAGACGCTGATGAAAAGGTTCCCCCGACCAGCGATACGCATCACTGTTTCCACGGCAACCGTTTGTCAGTCAAACGGAATCGCTTCATTGGCCCGGGCACCGTGAAGGCGAAGGAATTTGTCTTGGTGGCGTTGGTGGGAGGAAATAATTAACAGCTCGCATGCAGTGCACCATGCACAATACACAGCGGGCTGTATGGGTAGGTAAGGATTCTGTATGCATACAAACACGACTGTGTATATTCCAGCTTGTGTGTATCTGTGCATCCTTATGTGACAGGTGGACAAACACGCTGGGATCTTCGGTGGTTTACACCGAACGGCTCAGGCAGACGAGGATGACAGAAAGCCTTGATAAATAACACCGAGGGCCGTATTTACCGAGCAGCGGCTGCACTCTGTTCGGCGTGTAAGATGTGCCCATCCGCATCTACTAACCTGAGCGTGTAAGCATTTTACACCTGGCAGGAGACGCTTTGGTTTGGCAGAATTCGTATCTATTGTAAGGCGGGCCAAAAGTAAACACAGCCACAGCTCTGTCCAAATACCAGACAAAATCCACAGCCCTCAGGAGCAACAAGTTTCAGCAAAATGTATCTGTGCACGTGTATAAACCAATCTCAGCATTTTAAATGCAACATACAACATTTTCAGTGCAATAGGCATTTATTTTAGTTTCATACTTACTGGACGTGTGCTTGATGTCTGACTTAACTCTCTTATTAACTGCACTGATCAGGAGTAGCAGTCCTAATTTTGATGTACAATGATAACAAAGGCTTCCTATCCTATCCAGGGGCCAGAAGACACAGTTTGCAGACGAATACTCACGCAGCCCCATTGTACTAGGCTGCTGGAAGAAAGGGGAGATTGTGGCAGACTGGAAAAGTCACCAGATCATAAAGAAAATATCTGAATGAATAGACTGAAAGGGAGAGGGGGAAAAAAATAGTATTTTTTTCAATTTTGGGTGAATTTCTCCTTTAACATTCACACAAAGCCAGTGTCCCCCCTGACAAAGCTGCAGCTGCTGTGTTGTTTGTTCACAGCCACAACAGGTGGACGGGATGACAAATAAGAGCGAGCCGTTTGAGAATATTTCTCTTTCAGTGAGTCAGACAATAAGTTCAAAACAAACATGTTGCATGTATCATTATTACAGAAGCTCGGCTGAGAGGAGTCACGCCACATCTGCACTGACAAAACTTCTCTCGGCCTCACCGGAGAATGAGCCCTGCTCCTCCCGCTGCTTGGAGTTAAGGCGGCATGCGGAGCAGCATCACCTGCCAGACGTGAGCACCTCAGCTGCACTCGGCGTACTCTAAGTGGAAAGCTGCGGTGGGCGCGGTGTGAACATGCAGCCTGAATAAAGCTGCAGGGCGCCGTGCCTGCTACATTTTAGTGCACTGTAGTGATTAGTGTGCCTCTTAGTAAACAGGATCATTAATTAAATGAATCCTCACAGGCTCCAGGAGAGCTGCTCTGTAGCCGACCTTGACCTCTGACCTCTTGAGGGTAGGCTGACTGAGCCCCATCGTGTTGTACAGCAGCTTCCTGTTTTAAATGTACTGGGTTTGTTTCCTAGGCGGGAGCTGCACAGCTCGACCACAGGCCAGCACTGTTTGTCTCCGGGAGCTGCCAAGTACAGCCACAGATTTCAGCGAGCTTCACTGAGGCAGCAGCTGCTGGTGAAGTGCTTTGCTTTGGCACTTTGACAGTTGTTGCTGATGCTGACGAGAGCATCTATTATTTACTTTTCCTTCCCAGTTTTTTTTCCAACTGGTCCTGAATTCAAACTAGCAACCACACAGTAAAATGATAATGATAATAATAATATACTAAGTAACTAACTAATCCCTAGGCAAGGGTTTTTTTTTTTAAAATGTTTTCATGTCCCAGATCCCCAACATGGCTTTCATTAAACCACAGTCTGACCATTTGAAGTAATTTTGCCCCATAGGGACCACCATATGAGAAAATATTACGGTTTCTGTTATTTAAATATTAAATTGTTTATGTCGCACTTGAACCAAGTCAAATACATTCAAACTGGCGAGACTGCAACATAATGCTAAAATAATCACTTGTATTGTAAAAACGTCTAGTGAATTAAAATGTGGTAGAATAAAACTATTTCTCATTTTGCTGAGAACCCTTGAGGGGCTTCCAAGACTGTGAAAACCACTGCTCATAAAAAATAAAAAATAAAAAAATAATTATGATGATAACAACCTGGTAGCTCTTCCTCCCAAAAAAAGGAGAATAAGAATAAACAAGATGACACTGCACCACCAATTCACATGAAACAAAAGTCTTTCTCCAGTCCTACAGTGGTTTTCTTGCTGCTTTTCACATCTCCCAGTCTCTCCAACATGACAACAAACATGGAGGTCCAGGAAGAGGAAGGATAACAGGTTCACGCATCATTTGTTGTCTTATCAGGCCAGTCAGTGTCTTCCTCCCCTCACTTCCTGCCCGATCCACAACCGGAGCCTCCTCTCACTGCACCGACCACAGCAGCCGGCAAATCCAGACAAATAAATCAGCGTCACTCGAGATTTAGAAGCATTTGGCTCGTGGTTTGTGGTAATCTCCCTCCCTGCTCCTCCTTCCTATTCGAGTCCTGCTGTTCAGTTCTGCAGAGACGCTCAGTCACACAAGAGGGCAGCAGACTGCAAGAAATGAATTAAGACAAGAGTCACGTTTGCAGCTCTGTGTCAGCATCTTTCAAATAAAAAAATAAAAAATAAATAAATAAATAAAACATAAAACATGACAGGCTAAAATAATAGAAACTAGGCTCTCTATGTGGAATGAAACTAGACGGCTGATGAATTATGAAAAATGAAATGGCAAAACTGGACTAGTTATCATGAGAAATGTTTTCTTATTTTGACAGATGCTCTCAGAGAGAGAGAAAAAAAAAACAGAAACGAGGGAGGGCTGGAAAAAAAAAAAAAAAAAAGCCGGTGACACAGCCATTCTCAGCCTCGCTTATTCCAGATGATGGATAATGATGGCTCTTCAGAGACTTTACTGAGTCTCGCTGGAGGATGAGACGGCAGATGGAGAGCAGCAGTAGCCAACACAAGTCCCTCTTCATGCATTTGTCCTGTAGCTATCTTGCATTAGTACTGTATGCAAGTCAATGTACAAGTCCCTCTCGGTGAATTTATCTCGCATCTATCCTGCATTAATCCCGAAGACGATTCCTCTGTGAATATGACACAGCAGGACCGGGTGGTGGTGGTGGTGGTGCTGGTGGGGGGTTCTGGTGACTCAGCTCAAGGAGACGTCTGCCATGTGGACGCAGCATTGTGGGTTTGAATCTAGTCGAGGATTATTTTCCCATGTCATCGATCCCTCTCTCTCTTTCTCTTTTTATCTCACAGATACCATTTCGCTTGTCGTTTTAACTCGCCCTCGTTGGCTTCCCCTTGACTCTTGCCCTCATGGGGGGAATCCCTGCTGCCATCTTAAGTGCCGTTCCTTTACTTTGATAACTCAAGTGGACTTTCTGAGGTCGACCCCCCTGAGGGCCTTGAGAGCAAGAGCAGGGGTCTGGAAGTGGACATGAAGACCTTCAGAGCTTCACCAAACTGTGGGTGGTCTCAGAGGCGGGCGTGGTCAGAGGTGTTAGTGGATGAGGTGAAAGATGATGGAGACCCCAGGGGTGTGTCTTCACAGGTCCACCCGGACCCGAGGACCCGACTCAGGACCTGCATGAGTTCTGATCCACATTTTATTGGGTCCAGTTGGGTCCCATTCTATCGCCACGGGTCCTGGATCTGTTTAATATTGAGTGTAACGCCCAAGTGGATCTGAGAAGACCCAGCTGTGATCAGACAGTAGTGATCATAAAGGAAATGTGTCTATATAATTTTTAAAAAAATTATTATTATTTTTTTTTTATTACTATTTGTTTTTTTATTTGTTTTTTATTGACTTATTTATTTATTTACTTATTATACTTTTATTTATTTAGTTATTTATTTTTATTTTTTAGCTTATTATGTATTATCCCACTTATTGTGTATACTTATATGTTAAATTGTACTTGTATACGAGTTCGGTACTCTTGCTGTTATCACTTACTGTTTTTGTTATCCCGATTTTTTTATTTATTTATTTATTATTTTTTGTTTTTGTTATTCTGTAATTTTTGAAAACTTGCAGAATATAATGTAAATATTGGAATACAATGTACATCACCCTTCTGCAATAAAAAGAATTATCCAAAAAAAAAAAAAAAAAAAAGGAAATGTGTCTGTGTATGTGTCTACGTGTGTGTGTGTGTGTGTGTGTGGCATCGAATAAGCAATTGCTATAGTTCAAAAGAGTGTTCATGTTCATCTCGCTCAAATAAGGCAACAAATTTTACGTGTTTGCATCATTCGTGACACGGAAATTCACATCTTTCACATCACCCGGCAAAAATTTGCATCTATTTGCATCTTTGCACTGACTTTGTATGTAATTGTGCCACGTTAAAACCTTTGTCTGGTCTGAACACACAGTAAGTCTAACAGTCTATCCTTATTATACTAGACGCAACAAAACCGTAAAGCTGATCCTAAACGAGTCGCGTTTGTCATCCATCACCGTGACAACAAGTGGGCTTTTAATCTGAAATAACAAGTGGATTAGCCACGCTGTTGCAAGCAGGAAGAGAGGAATCACAGAAAACCTGAGGGATGTAATTTTACCAACTTTCTCATCAGGGAGGACGGATTATATGTGTCACAGCCAGGCACAGGCGAGAGGGCTACTAATCTCACATTAGGTAAAAGACACAAAGTTTTGCTTTGACAACTTGTAAATTAACATTACCTTTTTTATAGCAATCAGCTGTGAAATTGGTGTCGATCAGGTCTATGTCTCCCAGCCGGGTTCGGGTTCATTTCTCGGATCTGCATGGGTCCTGATCCCAGCTTTAAAATCACAGACACGTTTGGTTATGGGTAGTAGATTTACAGATCTTTTTTGCTTCTGGCACAAATTTCTGGATCTGTGAAAACCTCTGGTGTGTTATCAATTCTTCTGCATCATCCATTATCAAAGAAAAGGTGATATGTAAGTGTGAGGATATAGTCTTATTAGTTGTGCAAATTCATGAAAGCTAGAGGAGGAAACCTTGTGATTTTGGAACAGGATATAACAACACCTGCTAATGTGCAAAATCCTGTTAAATAAATTGTCAGCCACGGCATTGAACCACATTTGATTTTATAATAATATTTCCTTTTTTGCTTCGGATCTTTCTCATAAGAGATTTTAAGACATAGGCTAATTATTTTTAATCATTAATTTAAACAGAAGAATTTTGTATCACAGTATGTTATTATTTATGATTATACACCTATGATTAGTGGTCCTGTAAAATCTTCATCTGCTGATAAATCTCAAAACTCACCCTTGTCAATTTTGCTTGGGCTTGCTCGTGCACTCAGCAGAGCAGCTATTCACCTCCAGTCATTTTATATCACGGAATAACAACGATTAAACACATTTGAAGTCTTTTAATGAGGAGTTTGAAATTACTTAAGTGTCACCTGTATGTCATTTCATCCAGTGCTGCTGAAATAGTATTTTTACAGCAGAGTTTTAACATTGGAGTCGATGGTGCTTCCAATCCGCCGCATGATGTCAGTCACCAAACGTGATGCCGAGGTGAATGAGGTGAATTGCAACAAGGTCATGGCTGCGTTTCTGTTTGTCTTTATCTTTGAAAATTTAATCAACCCGTCCTTGGCTCAGGACCAAACTTTCTACAAAGTTTCATGTAAACCTGTTCAAAAGTTTTTGAGATATCTCACTCACAGTCAAACAGATTACCACCTAGACAGAGGTAATAATATTGAATCACTTACAAGCCATACTGCTAGGTACTGTTTTTTTTTTTTTTTTTTTTTTTTTTAAAGTTCATTGCTTTATTCAAGAGCACTCTGACAGCAGTTGTAGACAGAGAGGAGCTACATGCTCAATAACTCTTGAACTGACTTTTCTCCTTCTCTTCCCACTACATGCCAGCTCACCTGCACTTCAGGCGACCACTGTGGCCTTTACCGATTAAAGGAAAATCCTCTTCTACGCCCTGACCTGCTAATCATCATGATGTCGATGAAAAGGATCTCGCATTGGCCTGAGTGGCTGACGTGGCCAGTTGCAATGAACCTTCCTAATAAGAGACACTTTTGCAGCCCGGTGTCCGCTCGGTGTACTTGGGAGGCTGTATTGATCTCTGAAGAGGGCATTCATCTCCTCACTGGGGAGGTCAGAGGTCAGGATCGCCCACACAGCAGCGTCTGCTTGGAGCTGATAGGGATTCAGGGATTTATTTTTTCAATGACGTTTAAGCAGGGTGGATACTTGAGTTCACAGGGCACATAATTCTCACCGTGGTCCTGATATTTTCCATTACATTTTCTCTGTGACTTTTCATAACGAAGTTTGGAACACTTAAATGGTCCAACACTGCTCTCCATTCTTTGAGCGTGTTCCTGATTTAATAAACCTTTTTTTTTTTTTTTTTTTTTTAATGTGAACCTCTATCAAGAGAATTATTTCCTCCCAAAGTGCACAGTGTGTGGGTGTCACCATGTACCTGGTTTGTTTAACCCATCTGCTACAATTTACCCACATTTTACAAACCGTTTTGCAAATTATGTGCACGTACTAAAGATTTCACAGCATATAAAAAGCTACAACTATTTTGGCAACATATTAGAGATGATAATAAATAAGGTCAAAGTATGTAAGGGCTGTGCTACCGACACTCAGCTGTTTGATTCTTGTGTTTATCCAATTTGAGTGAAGCGGCAGGGGTCATTGTTAAGCTTGAACGGCTTTTTCAGCTCGATCCTTTCAAGACTGCTAATTATCTAAAGCCTGAAAGGACGGCAAGCTATGCTCTTTAAATGCCTTTGCTTAACATTTAATTTATTCACTTGTCTTGTTTATGGGTTTATACAGTTTGTGTAAGGTTTAGATGGTTGTGTGTCTGTAAAACTGAGGATGGCAGCGGCTACTGAGATGTACGACAAGCACGAAGAAGCACGGCATCCAAATTTTGGCATGGCTCTGTCTTTTAGTGGCTTGTTAGATTTCGAACAGATTCATGTTCAGCATTCGAAAGAGTCAAAGGTTTCCTCCTAATCACACAAAACGTTTTTTGTCATCAATGCAAGAAATGTTTACTGGATGTTGTGGCCTCACACTTCCCGCGATTATGTTTGTTAGTGTCTTGTAAGCTCAAGTGGGCTGGGAGTCATTTGTGATGCATGACACTACAATAAACAATAAATTAAACTAAAAACAATAGGAGAAATAACTCACTTTTCAAATTTGAGTCTTGGGTTGAAACATTGGCCTTACAATATTCTGCTTGTTCTGCAGAGCTGATGATTGGCTGTATGAATCAAATGTTTCCCAGGGGACTATTTTCACCGGCGGAGGGACTGTTTCACCCAATTTCAAGAAAGTTTGAAGTCTCTGAAAGTTCATCATCATATCATAGTGGAATGAATGGAAACCAGCAGTTGAGGAAAAGGGGGGAAAAATGATATAGCAGTTCTAAAATACAACGGCTTGCTTTGGGAAAAGATGAGCAGAAACATGAAGGACAAACCTTTTTATAGATATTACGATACGATAAACAAGCAGAGTCACTGTTATAGTCCTTTAAAGCTGATTTTATAACTGGGCAAACAGCCTGGTTTGCACTACAGCCAGACTTGCTGTTAGAAAAAAAAAAAAAAAACACAGGAATTGGAGGTGATCAAACCTGGAGCCCTTTAATTAAAGCTGTTTCTCGACCCGGCCACTCCGCCACCCACTTATTGTGATTTGCGTCATGCTCCCCTCTTTGGACAACATGGCGTGTCAGCTGGCGGAGACGAGCCTCCCACGGCGAACATGCACCGCAGAGGTCTGATGATGAGGCGCTATCTGTTTGAAGGGCAACCTCTTCTGTCAGAGCGGCAAAGTGGCAAAACTACTGCCCTCATTAAGCCTGTGTCATGAGATCCATCGCTGAGGGTCTCGGACACGGTGACAGCAAACATCACCGTGAGGCTTTTAAGCGATGAAACGCAATGAATGAAGCCAGAGACCAAAAAAAAATTGTTTCATACAAAAATTAGACATCGGAAATGATGGAGTGCACACTGTCGCATCAAAAGTCGATATAATTTTCAGCCACCGGTGCACAGTTTCAATACAGGACAGAAAGCTTCACACTCTGACAAAAAAAAAAAAGGGACTAAGTTTTGTCTTTGTGCCAAGTGCAATAACTGTCAGTGTGGGCAGGTCATCCCAATGGTAGGGATCTCATTTTATGTTTCAGAAAAATGGAGAGGAAGCCACATACTGTTAGAGAAAAAAAAAGATTGTCCACACAGAATTTTAATTAGAGTGCTGAAGGGACAAAACTGCAGCGACAAAAAAACAATAAAAACTGACAATAGTAAACTGCAATGTCTTTGTTCTGCTCATTCCTTTTGTTATTGTAATTTTGCCGCAGCGTTCTATTAAATTGCTTTGAGTTCCTCAATAAAAGTGTGGGTGTGGTCATTCCACTTTTTTTCCAGACACTAAGTCCCTCTCTTTCTGCAATGTCTATTTGAAAAAAAAAAAAATGTTTTGGTTGATGATTTCTGGCATTCAAGTAGAGATCATTGACAAAATGCTTCCAAGTTTGTACCTGTCTTTATGATCTTTGCTAACAACATAGCAAGATTTTTCATTCCCGTGCAGGCTTTGTGCCTCATTCAGTGGTAGTAATTGAGGGAGGGGAGCACTTTTTTGTTTGTGCATCTTTCTCTCCTACGTTGGGTTTTGATTGTTCTCTACTGCCCACTTCACCTGTCTTTGTTCATCATCTTGACTTTTTTTTTTCTTTATTTTCAGGGGTTAGGGTTAAGGTTAGGGGTGAATTGTTTTTATCCATGACTTGTAGCGATGCCACTGTTGTTTCTAGCCTCACGTCTTTATTAAATAGCTCACTTACCAATTAAAATGCCTGTCATACGCTGTGCCGTTGGCTGGAATAATCCTGTCAGGATCGAGGGGTTGAAATTTCAGTTGGCCTCGCTGATAAAGAGAGATGAGACAGAGTGAGTACAACTGATAAAGCCAAGATTATCTGATTTGCTTGGCAATCAGAAACAACTTTTTCATTTGAAAATGAGGCGGTGTTGGATAGTTCATCGATCATAAGGTCAAACACCAATCAGCATCAGTGCTTTTGTGCACCGTTCAATGAGCTAAAGAGATGGGTTGTGCATAAAATAAAAGGTGTATATCATGAAAAAGTCCGGTCATGGAGTTTGTCTGCAGACTTCAGTGGTGTCAGCAAAGTTGCTGGCAGACGGTAAAGGTTGCATCCTACAAGGACGTATATTTTCTTTTAAATAGCTTCCCTTTCCTTTCAGAGCTGAGCGAGACGTGCGTGTGTTCATGGTCGTTTGCAGAATAATGTGCGGTTATAATGGAACGCTGTTTGGAATGTGATGCTGTCAACAAAACAGTGACGTCATTGCAAGTCACGGACATGGCTCCCTTTACGGATACATATACTACTCACAAAAAGTTAGGGATATTCGGCTTTCGGGTGAAATTTCAGGATGAACCTAAAATGCATTATAACCTTTACAGGTGAACTTAATGTGACCTTCTGTAAACTTTTGAATGCACATGTCCAACTGTTCAATGTTTCAGTACTTTTTGCACAAGTTGCTGTTCTCTAACAAGGAGTTTAACGGCAAAATTCACATCAGGTGTTTGATGCTCCAGCTCATCGAGGTCGTATCATTAGGGAACGGCTGCTGGAGACTGGGTTACCTCAGATGGAGTGGCCTGCACTTTCTCAGACCTGAATCCCATAGAAAACCTATGGGATCAGCTGAGTCGCCGTGTAGAGGCTCGGAGCTCTGTACCCCAGAACCTCAATGTCCTGAGGGCCGCCCTTCAAGAAGAGTGGGATGCCATGCCTCAGCAGACAATAAGTCGACTTGTGAACAGCATGAGACGTCATTGTCAAGCTGTAATTGATGCTCAAGGGCACATGACAAGTTATTGACACTGACATTTTTTGTTGTGGTATATCCACCACTGTTGTTGGCTTTTGTTTCAAGAAACTGTTTGAGATGAGGAAATCACCAGTGTATGCTTCTACTTAAATGCCCTACTTTCATGATATAACATCACTGTAGCGTGAACATTTTACATTTTCCATAAATTTCACCCAAAAGCCAAATATCCCTAACTTTTTGTGAGTAGTGTATTTGATTATAAATATCTGAGAGTCCTTCTCTCTGTCTATTTGTTTTGGAATAGCTTTGATGTGGTCAGAATGCGATCACACTGAACTTCTAGCCGTTGACAAATGATGGTGACACCTCTGTCAGCTCCAAAAAGTTCAGCCTCTCTGTATGTTTCTGTCCGTCAAAACTGACACAAACCCAACGGAGACGGACATGCTGTTATCAAACAGACACATCAATGACAAACAATTAAAAAGAGGCGCTGATGGACGGACGTGATGGATTGGTGTGGCTACAGCCTGAGCCTCTTTTGCCACAACAGGAAATGCAGAAGTAAGGGGGAGAACACAGCCTTTATCCATCCACTTTCCGCATCCAGATTTCCTCTTAGAGCCAGTCTGGGGATTTGATGAAGCGAGATCCGGGTCACACACCAAGTTCTATCATCTTTCGGCTTGGGTGCAAATGATAGGCGAATGAAGAGAGATGATTTCATTTCACGAGGGAAGAGCCGCGGTGAAGACATTCTGAGGACGGGAGAGATGATTGCCGGAGGTGTTTGAGGTGTCAGATTGATACTGGAGATGAGAGAGGGAAAAGTCATCTTGAAAAAGGTTCAAGCAGGAGCCATTCCTGCAAAACGTCCCCTGAACACAGGCTTGCAAATTCAACACCGGAACGCTTTTGATTTGCGCTTCCTCCCTCTAAAATTCTCCATAAAAGAGCCACAGAATAAATTTTCATGCAAAGTTATTACAATAGTTTGCTGGAAAGATTTGATCTCCTTTCAATCATGACAACAAAAGCCAGATGGTAACTTTCTGTGAAGTGTTTTGGAGATGTCTTGATATGGACAATTTATTGCAGCCTCCTGCTTATGAAAAGCAATGG
Organism: Myripristis murdjan; assembly: GCF_902150065.1. Lineage (NCBI taxonomy): Eukaryota > Metazoa > Chordata > Actinopteri > Holocentriformes > Holocentridae > Myripristis > Myripristis murdjan. The sequence goes on from NC_044003.1 coordinate 7,133,720, forward strand.
AAATATCTCCCAGCATGCCGGAGACCCGGGGGTACTTCAACCATGACATGATTAATAACCTCAGCACTTAAAATAGGCTTCACAGATAATTATATGAGATGGATAGGGGAACCGTATTTCAGTATCAGAATCACTTTAATTACTGAGTACAATAAATGTGACAGAATTGGTGTTGATGGGACTAGCGCAGATAAATAACAACAACACTGTACTGAGAGAGGGTTTGATATGACTAAGTTTAACTGTTTAAGAAGTCCAAGTGTATGCAAACTCAATATTTGTTTAATCTATAAACCACTGCTCTCCCAATGCAGTATTGATTTTGATGTCAGCACACCGCACTGCAAATAGAGAGTGGCTTTGTAATCACCTATTTTTGGGAGAAACAAAAGAAGAGATAGGCTGTGGCGAGTCTTCCTGCATTATTTTAACCACCAAGCAGGCGGGTCACATTAGCACGAGTCCCAAATTAATTTCCAATGCACATCAAATTCAATAACAGAAGACCAGGCCCATAGGATAGGAAGTGCTGAGGGTCCGTAGAGAGGAATGAGGGATCAAAAGATAGAAGGATGGGGGTTAGGGATGAAGGGATGGGGTTGAGGGATGATGGGATGGGGTCAAGGGATGGAGGGTAAGGGATAACGCGATGAGTGTCGAAGGATGAAGGCTTGGAGGACTGGGTTAGGGATGGAGGGATGGAGGGTTAGGGATGACGGGATGAGAGCTGAAGGATGGAAGAATGAGGGTCATGAGATGAAGGAATGGAGGAATGAAAGGTGAAGGATGATGGGATGAGAGTCGACGGATGAAGGGGATAGAGGGACTGGGTTAGGGATGGAGGGTTAAGGATGATGGGATGAAAACTGAGGGTGATGATGATGAAAATGAGGGTCATAGAATGAAGGAATGAAAGTCAAGGGATGACGGAATGGAGGGTGAGGGATGATGGGATGAGTCGAGCGATGAAGGGATGGAGGAATTGGATTAGGGGTCGAGAGATGGAGGGATGGAGGGTTAAGGATGGTGGGATAAGAGTTGAGGGATGGAAGAATGAGGGTCGTGGGATGAAGGAATGAAAGGTGAAGGATGAAGGGATGAGGGATGAGGGATGAAGGGTTGAGGGATGGAGAAGTGGAAGATCGATGGACCAGTGTCAGCAGGTGGTGGAAGACAAGAGGGACCCATATGCAAATGTCAGAGTTCAATAAACATGAACTCTGATTTCTGCAGATTCGCACATACAAACAACAGAAACATCTCTCCATGGCGGTAAAAACAATGGAGTCTTTTTTTACCCTGATCTTTTAACCTGAATTTGACTGTGTCCTACCACCTGGTGCTGTATAATGCATCGCTCCCAGATCATAAAGAAAAAAACATAAACATCCAGCAGCCTGGTTGGCAGGCAGCTCTCAGACAGGAAAAGACAGCACAGAACTGGATGTGTGTTGCATCATTTCTATTGAACATGCTAGCAAAGTTCAAGTTCCAGTCCCAGCTCCAGTTGATTTACATAATGGCACTGCTGCTGCTGCTCAAACGTTACTGCCACATCACATCTGGTGTCTGGGCAACGTACGGAAAATATCCCTGGACTGAATTCAGAGGTGACGGGCCATGAGAAATATCCACCATCCTTCATCTATCTTAAAACCGCCTTCCACCAGCAGCCTGAAAAGGGACCCAAATTCATCTTTCTAAACTATTCCTCTGGGAGGTGGAGCAGGAACACAACAACAGCAAATGGTAAATGGACTGCATTTCAATGGCGCTTTTCTAGTCTACTGACCACTCAAAGCGCTTTTCAGTGTTTACCTCAGACTCAACCATTCACACACACATTCACACACAGACGGCAGAGGCTGCCATGCAGGGTGCCAAGCTGCCCGTCAGGAGCGGCGAGGGCTTCAGCGTCTTGCTCAAGGACACTTTGACACACTCTGGAGGAGCCGGGGATTGAACCGAGAACCCTTTGATTTCCAGATGACCACTCCTGGCACCTCCAGAGCCTTGCTGCCCCACAACAGCACTGCAATCACAGTCCACATCCTCAACAGCGTCTCCACACTGCCCAGGATTCTGTCACAGGCATTTCTAATGTTGCTGGCAGCATAAATTAGTGACTTTCCATGCCAACCCGTGGTAGAGTCAAACAAACAAAACATTGTTTACACGTTATTTTGGAAATAAGCCGCCAGCGCTGCATATGCAGCCCACAACGAGATGTCACTCACAGCGCCACGACCACGAGTGCAGGTGACTCAGCTTCTCACCGAGCAAATTTGATTCTGGTGCTTCGAACACATTTCTCACAGGCATGATTTTTTGTGAAATGTTCTAACCTGCATCATCTCCTTTGAGAACTGGGTGAGAAAAATAGTCTAATAAGTGAAAGGAAATCAAACTAATTTCTTGGAGACTGTTTCACTGTTAAATTATCCATGTTAGACAGTGAGAAGATAGATACTGCAATCATCCACTTGTCCCCTGTAGATAATTGGCTCTGGTGCTCCATGTTAACACTTCAGCATATGCTAAGCACTGCACTTACATGCCCGGCATTATCCAAAGAAGACTGATCTCTTTGTAACCAAAATATTAGTAGACCTGAACATTTTATATTCTAGCGGAGATACCAATGTTTCCAAAGATACTGAATACGTCCTGCTGCATTACAGGGTAATGTGTATAATGCACGAAATGTATGATGCACATGACATGTAGATATTTGCTATTTGATAATAATAGTAATGCTGCAGCCATAAAACAATGGCATCTTGGTTTAGAGTATGCCACTCAGACATGTGTTGTTGCTTAAATGAAGCTGAAATCATGTGTATGTATGTGACACTCTCATAGTTTTTTTTTTTTTTTCCAGACTTTGAAGCTACTTAAAGGAAATTTAAAAGGGAAATCAAAGTTTAAGGGGTCGTTTTTACAGAGTCAGGGATAACAGCCATAACGATAAAGCTGCTTACAAAAATGAAATCTCTGAAATGAAACCCCACCTTGTTATGACTTGGTGAAGAATGAAGACACTCAATTCATTCATTCCCATCATAACCCAAAAACATAAGAGGATATTGCTCCATTGATTGTGTTTTTGTGAACATATGACATCAACACATTAGTATGAAGACAGGTGTTTAAAAGTATACATTACTTCTACTGGGTATTAATCTTAGCATGAACCTGAGGAGTTTTATCTCTTCCAACTTCACCGGCATTGCAAAGAAAACACACCACACACTGTTCTTTTAAGACAACTAAGGAAGAGCGTACAGAGAGGGGATACTGCGGTATGATGGCGGTGAGGTGGACTGTACAGTAGACCCACATTTTAAATAACAGTCTGGTGAGCAACAGAGAGCCAAATTCAGAATTCAGCGAACAGGAATGAAATTTTTATATGACCCTGCAGACCCAGACAACCCCCTTTTCGAGCTATTCCCTTCGGGGGAGTAGCAAAAAAAGCCCAGAACATTTCCTCTTGGAAAGCATACCCTGAGATGGTGTGCATTTTAAATGTCCCGTGGCTCTGCACCAACACTTAACCACATGAGAAATGAGTCTGTGCAGTGGAATTAGTTTCCTCAAATACCTGGTACTTCAACCAATAATACCAGAGTGTTTTTTTTAATTATTATTATTTTTGGAAGCTCAAATGAAACTCACTCATTCACCCACAGGATCACGTTTAACTATAGGTGCGCTCCTTTTGGACATGCTGGCTTGTCACTCCATACGTGTTCGTGAGGGTGGAGGCAAACTGTTTAAAAAGAAGTGTGGTAACTGCTGGCAATCATGCAAATTGTGTAACTAGAGCTGTGACACTAAAATAAAGATTGCCGGCTCTCCATCAAAGCTAAACTAAAAAATCATCTTTGTGGTTCTCTAGCATTGTGATGGCAATCTAATGAGAATTTCACCATGATTTAGGTAGAAATATGTGTCGCCGGGTCAGGTCGGCAAAACTGGCCTGTTGGTTATGGAACCCAATCATTCAGAAAGCAAGTTTAATCCGACATGCATCTAGAATCTAAAAACTGAGCTGTTAAGTTGAGTTGTGCATATTGGTTTCATTGCTCTTTAGAGTGCGGATCAGGCTACTTATTTTTGTCCAAACAAGACCCGAGAAGGGAGCATAGTAGCCTCACAGACATTTTTTTTTATATCCGAATGTGACCCAAGCCCAAGATTTTGCTCGTCCTCCATCACTTGGTTACATTTACCCTCTCAAATAGCCTGTGTTGCCTTCAGCATCGTCATGTGAACTCCAGAACAGACAGTAGGTGCATTATTTTTCACTAAAATAACGCCGACGAGACCGAACCTGAATATAATTTCAACAGGTTGGGGTCGGGCATCCACACTCTATTTCTCTTCTCAGTTTTCTGTTCATTTAGTTACTTATGCCTCTGACAATTTTGATGAAAAACTTTAATTGTGAAAAGTATCACACTGGAACTTCCAGCAGAGATCTGGTGCCTCCATCCGCCTCTGAGCGCTCGTGTCTCTGCAGACGACAGCATCACGACAGCTGCGTGCCATCACTCACCAAAAAACAAAAAACAAAACCAAAAAAAAAAACCGCAAAACAAACTAATTTTTCTGTGATAATTTTCCACAGGTGATCAGTAAGGCTCCATTTTGTTTGGGTTTGTAACACTTTCAGTTTTAGCATGGAGCCCCAGTGTGGAACCCAAAACATCTTGAATTAAAAAGACGGATGATCCAGATTTACAAGCCGACATTATTATAATGCCACTGCAAGGACAATAGTGCAGTACAGGCCTGAAAAGAGCAAGCAAAATAAGACTACTGATGCGATTGCATTTATCACATATAGCTTTATCTCTCAGGAGGAGCAAAAGGGACGTGGGATGGCTAAACTGCTTTCAGAGAGATAAAAGGTGAGATCTCCTTTCACCTGCCCTTACTTTTCAAAGAACTGTAGCCTTGCCAAATACAATTTATCATTGGCAGCAAGGGGCCTCTTATACTTTTAAACTTGAAAGTAGGGAAAATATTGTCAGAATAGGTAGTTAGAGGGCAAATTATCAGTTAAAAATATGGAAATATCACTGTGTGTAATGCTGGATGTCTAATCTATACCGATGGTGCTAATTTTAGTGTCAAGAAAATTAAGAGATCACATTTTTTACATCATTTTTTTCACTTTCAGTTTATGTTTGTGAAAAATCTAATTTGGTATTCATTCATAACCTGCAGACCACATGTGATTGTAAATTCAAACAGAAGAAGTGACAACTGATCAAAATACCAAAAATAGACCTCTCATTACAATCTCATTACACACTGAATAATTCAAACTAAACAAGTTTACACCGATTAATAAATTACAAAACTAATGTCTTTGCTTAAGATGGGTTCAACAAGCAGTTTTTTGGTGGACTAATCTCTTCCTCACAGCTTTGATGTGTTTTGTCACACTCCTCAAAAGTCCTTCACATTCTGTCTTTCTGTCAAACTTCCTGTCAAGAGTTCAAACCACTCAGAGTAGCTGGAAGCCTTGAAGAGAGGACTGCAGAATGCTGCCACAGAAAAACACAGATACTGAAAGAAATAAGAGGCAATTTCTTCAATTTTTACTTTTTTCAGAGCTGTAGTATTTTCACCACTTACTGATGACAAACAGGCCAGTCTCTCAAAAAGTTTGGAGCACTTCATGGGGGACTGGATTCAAACTCCAAGCTGTGGACCGGCTCCAGGGTCCAACCTTGACCTCTGACCTCCCTGTGGAGCGGAGCAAGAGAGGAGAGGATTACTATTACTATTAAAAATCATTTTATTTTCATGTAATTTTAAAGACTGAGACTCCCTCCTATGTCACCACTGGAGCTAAGTGTTGATATTGCACAGCTGATTTTTTTCTCCTGGGTCTGTGTGTCTAAATCACAGAATTGACTTCAACATTTTGCTGCTAGTTTACAAACCTCTCAAATGTCAACGTCCAAATTACATTTATGATATGCTCACCAGATATAATCCCTCCAGACGCCTCAGGTCTGGACTGCTTGCTCCACAGGTGAAGACCAAGACTGTCCTCAGAGTCCGTGACGGTCGCCTGTGGGCCTGTAAAATCTCCATCTGTTGACAAATCTCACCCCTTTAATTCTGCTTGTCACTCAAATTAGCCTGGCAGAGAACCATTAAAACAGAAACTAGAAAATGTGCTTCACAGATCTCTGTCAAGGAGTCACATCTGGTATTTGCCTTCACCCAAACAGTATTATACGTCATCTCCATTCAGTTAGCTGGTCGAATCTGATGCACACATTAAAATTAGCTGAACCACCAACACTGTGTTACGTCTGCAGCGTTAGATGGGTCTCAGACGGACGGTGCACTCAGCAGAGCAGCCATTCACCTCCATTCAATTTATTTTATATCATGGAAACCGTGACATTTAAACACGACATCAGTTAACATGGCGGCGAGGTGAGTGAGGTGAATTGCAACAAGGTCATGGTCCCATTTCTGTTTGTCCTTGTAACTTTTGGCCGATTGGTGTGAGGATGCAATAAACCCTTCCTTGGTTTGGGGCCAACTTCTCTACAAAGTTTCATGCAAATCCGTCAAGAACTTTTTGAGCTATCTTGCAGACAGACAGACAGTCAGACAGACAGACATGGCAATTACATAGCGTTTGCCACCTTCTTGGCAGAGGCACCTAGAAAGCTCTCAGTAGGGTGCATACCTCTGCCAACACCATGCAATTGTCAGGATATGCCAGTTTCATACGCTGGAGAGTCACCAAAAGTTGGGTAACACCCCCAACTTTGACCAGTTGCTGTGAAAAGTGAATCAGTTCCTCCTTACCCAGTGAACCTTTCCACAAAGTTTCATGCAAATCTGATCACCAATCTTAGAAATATCCTGCTAACAAAAATCCAGCAGGGGGTTATGTGTGGTCTGTGTGTCCATCGGCAGTTTAAGTAAAAAGTACTCTGCAGATTTTCACAAAACTTGGTGGGAAGGCTTCATGGGCCAGCGCAGGAGTGATTAACCTTTCAGGTCAAATGGGTCTGTAGTCTCCAAACAAACACACGCTGCATCATGAAGCCTGGCAGGGCTGGTTGTTGGTCATGGGTCAAGGCGGCAGTGACCAACTCTCCAGGCTGACTGGCAGGGAGAGACGTGTCCTGTCACAACAACACTGCTGTCTCCTAAAGCTGGCCTGCCTTACCTTCTCATCCTATCTAGAAACTTTTACACCACAGGCTCCCCTTTGAATAGCACATATAATACATTTGTGAACTTCTCTGCACACTGAACACTGACAAATTAAATTGTTGGTAGATTCAGTTTCAGAAAAGTGAGCTGGATGGGAAACATATTTTTAAAAAGTGCTCATCACAAATGACACTTTTTTTTACAGTTGTCCCTTGCTATAACGTGGTTCACCTTTCGCGGCCTCGCAGTTTCGCGGATTTTTTTAGTGCAATTTTGCGTGCTTTTTTTTTTACTGGACTTATTTTTCTACGAAGGTTTGAACTTTGAGTGTTTAAAGAAGAGAGAAAAGTGAGAAAATGTTAATGCCTGTCTGAGAAAAGTGTATAAAGTGTGTAGTGAGGGGTTTTACAGCCTTAAAACATCTAGAATAACTGTAAAAAATAAAGCTGACTACTTTACGTAACTCCCACGATTAACGAGGGACCACTGTACTGGCATCCAGGGCCTAAGTGTTATAACACTCACCCAACATATGTACACAGTGAAGTCCAGTTAATTATACAAACCTTTTGTTGGAGTAAAAGATGGAAAATAGAAAAAAAAAGTGTTTTTTTGTGTGGGTTTATGTGACACCAACAGTATTGCATTTACAAATTTTACCATGAACAGTGAGGATGTCCAGCAATGATGGCAGCGGACAGCAGCAGGAGGTCCACCGCCACCGCGAGGCTCCCTCCTCTGAAATGGAATCGGCTATAAAAAGATACCTCATTTCCTCAAGGATGAAAATGGGATTTCTGTCAGGGGCTGTGCGTGTCATTATTTGAGGTGCGAGCTGTGCATTCCCTCCCTGTCTGAATCTTTTGATCCATTTATCCGCTGTGGTGATGGCGTCACGTCTAAAGGGGCCCTCAGGGCTTGTGGAGTTGTTGTCGCTGATAGCTGAAATAACCCATCACGCAGAGAGACAAGGCTGATTGAATCCTCTCAGAGCTACACTGTGGCTCAGAAAAGGCCCTGAAAACCAACGAACAAGGCTCTGAAAACCACAAAAAAAAAAAAAAAAAATGTTCTGAAAACCACAATCAAGGATCTAAAAACAACGGAAAACCACCGGGAAGACTCTAAAAACCACCGATGAGGCTCTGAAAGTCCTACTTTGTGTATTGCACAAAAACCCCAAAGAAACTTGGGGGAAAAGCTGGGTAGGGTATTGATTTCTTGCAAAAATAATATGTTTTAAGCATATGCCAGTAGTGTTACCGCTTTTCTGCAATGCATATGTATTCTCTGAAAAGAGAATACAACATGCACAGAGAAAAAAAAAAGCAGCAGAAAGCCAGGGAGAGAGCTAATTAGCTCCCTGGTTACCAGTCGCAGGCTCAACAATGATTCTTAGGCATATTGTATGGTGTGCTGTGAGGCTCATAGAGGCCAGCGCTGCAGTTAGATCGCTCGGCTCGAGCTATAATTAAGAGCAAAATACACAAGAACAGCCATGGAGCCATAAACTGTCACACATGGACGTAACAGTCACACAGTGTACACATAAACACACACACACACACACACACACACACACACACACAGAGTGCGCTACGTGCCGTCACGGAAAGTTGGAGGTAAATATAAAATTCAATTACAGGGAAGATTCAGTTTTTGCCCCAGCAAACCAAGACCCCTGTCAAAAAATCCAAGTTTGTTTTAGTGCTCTGGTTTTGGTCCACAAGAAGCACACACACACAGACACACACACAGCCACACACACACAGCCACACACAAATGGAGTCACAGGCGACCACACAGACACAGCAACACAGCATATATACAGTCATTTGGACACAAATGCATTACAGCAACTCACCCATATAGCCCTAGCCTATAGCACATAATCAACACACACACACACACACACACACACACACACACACACACACACACACACACACACACACTTGCACACACAGTAATAAGGACACTTGCTCAAGCACACAAACAGTGCAGTGACAGAGTATCTCATGCAAACAAGCACACACACACACACACACACACACACACACACACACACACACACACACACACACACACACACACACACAGTTGCACAGCAAGGTAGCATCACAGTCACTAATGCAAACACACAGTCAAAGGATAACACACATCTGCATTCGTATACTTTCCATTCCTCCTTTTCACTACAGTCATTCCTCAGTGTTGATCTCAAACTGCCTTTGAACAGCCAAATCCCATCATGCATCAAAACAACGCAACACTTTACACCGAGTACAAGACTGAACGACAAGGAGATGTGAAAGGCAGACTTAGTAAGATACGTCGGTTGCGGTTTGTGAACACTGCCTGTCCTCCGTGGCTCAGCTAATCGCCGACAGAGAGTTTTTGTTTCCTAGGATGGTGAGGGAATGAAACGACTTCCCCAAAATGTAAAAAAAAAAAACTCCATCGCCGTCCTTGGAAAACAACAAGCTTTGTCTGCTTGGTGTTTTGCCTCGCTATGTTTCCTTTTTCTGGTCTGCGTCCACAATTTTCGCAGCTTCTATTGGAATATTGTGTTATTAATCTGGCACCGCATGCTGTGATTGGCTGGGAGCTGCACACCCGCTGCCCAAAGGCCGACACCCAGAAGAGCTCAGCAGAAAAAGAAAGGGTTTCTGCAGACACACACACCAGCACACACTGCTAGTGGCTCATAAGTGATGACTGAGAGGGATTATATTTGTATAAGTCTATACATTGTTCAAGTAAATCCCTCTGATTCTGCCCAGTTTTGTAAGCTGAGCATGCAAGATGGAAAGCCAAATGGATCATTAATGTGGATGTCTGTGTGTTACGGACAATGAAAACAGCAGTTTTCTACGTGCAGATGGAGAGCAGACGGCTGCTGGGATTTGGGTCAGAATGACAGCACAAAGAGAACTGGAGGTGAGAAGGTGCAGTCACACCCGCTCTGTTTATCTGCTCCTCTGTCTGCTTTGCACAAAGCAGGGAGATGACATATCCTGCTAATTGGCCCGTGTGACAAATCGGCTTGTTGAACACTCACACTACAAGGGTAATGACAAAAAATTTGAATCATATCTAGAAAATGACTGGGACGTCCCGGACGATCCCAGACTGCATCGGGGGATCAGAACGTGATGTGCTGACCTTCACACACTAAGGGCCCTATCTTGCGCCAAAGTCCCTAAACCCGTTATTTGGGGATTTAGCATTGCGCAAGAGGCGTTCCCCCGCAAAAGTTGCTATCTTGTGCACCTCCCGTTATCCGCAAAACACCTCCGCTATATTATGTATAGGCGTGTTTTGGGCGTTACGCCAGTTAAACCAATCAGTGTGCCAGGTGCCATTGCCTTTAAGGGCAGGCTGCGCTATCCTAAATCCTAATCCTAAACCCGCGATGGAGAGAGGGAGGTAGATTTTCTCAGGGGTTCTACTGAGGCTAAAGCAAGGTGGCTTTTTATATATATATATATTATATATTATATTATAGGCGAGTTAATTCGGGAGGTGGAGCCACATGTGTCCAAGTGGACGTGTCACAAGGTTGTACTGATTGAGTAAAATCCCCGGGTCACACCACACACACACAAGAGGCAGAGGTGGAACTATGTGTAAACTAATTTATTGACAAGGTAGATTGGGCAAATAAAATATTAAAAATAAAAAAATTTCACAGCTGCTGGCTTATGATAAAACAATAAAACGTGCTGGCGTAAGTGTCCAATTAAAACAGTCTTTCCTCTAAACAGTCTATATGAGTAATATACTCAGTCCATTCCGGCGGCATCCCGGTATCAGTCCGACCGTGTGTGTGGCGAGGCTCCATCGGGGCGCGCGTTGAAGGTAAAGTGTGTGCGCAAGATAGCAATTTTAGGGATAGCGCATAAAACATGCCCACGGACAGGCGCAAATGACGGAGTCGACATAACGGATAGCGGGTAGCGTGGGCGCAAGATACCGTTTAGGGATAGCAGAAGCTCCTAAATGCGCAATTTGCGGTTAGTGGCAGTGGGTAGCGGGTGGCACAAGATAGGGCCCTGTGTGAGCAAAAAGATGCCATTTTTTCTTGTCTTTTGTCTGAGATGCCTTGTGGACAATTAAATCCGTCACATATTATACGTCATTTCCAACAGTGTCAGCCCCAAGCAAAAAAGTGTATTTTGGATGGAGGATCAGTTATGGCAAAGTTACAGCCTCTAATACACAGCTGAACACCTACATATCATCATCACTGTCACCAAACCATAAGGCTTGTTTTGTTTTGTTTTGTTTTCAGATTGTAAAAAGATTAATCCGGAGCAGAGCTTCTCGAAGTCTGGACCGGATGCAGCCCACACCACACAAAATATTATCAAGCGTCAGATTTTCTATTTTGTGCACTGTTGCTGCCGAGTTCACGCATGACGTCACACCCTGCGAAGCTTTTATTGCACTTACAGCAACGTAATGAGCGGAGCTGTCGAAAACTGAAGTATCACTATCCTCACTTCACCTGGTTCACTGTCTCTGCTCTGTTTGTTTCCGTGTGTGTGTGTGTGTGTGTGTGTGTGTGTGTGTGTGTGTGTGTGTGTGTGAGATGAGGTGAGAGGAGTGTTAATCCTGGCTGCCATTTGCGTTTTTTATTCTTGGGGATAAATACGGAGCCCCTGAAGGATCACAGCAACTTTTTATTTATTTATTTTGTGTGTGTGTGTGTTATCTCGCATTAACCCGTGTTAACGTTTCCACTTCCGCTCTGTTCCCTCCGAGCCGTGTGTCTGTTTCCGCTCAGCTGCTCCCGGCGCAGAGGTCTCCTGATCTGCGATGTGCTTAAGTTTACTTTCACTCATCACATCACATAGTAGCATATCAGCAGGATTAACGTCCAGTTCAAAGTAAAACTCAATGAGCTGATCCACAGTGGCGCGTCGTACCGTTGAGCTGAGTGGAAACAGAGATACGGCTCAGAGGGAACGGAAGTAGGAAAGTATTGTGAGGTAATGCAGAGTTAATGTGAGAGAAGGCAAAAAAAAAAAAAAAAAAAAAAAATTGCAAGAGAATGAAAAATATTGCGAAAAAATCTGGCCGTGACCTGTAGGGGGGCTCAGTAGGATGTGATGTGCTGCCGTCCACAGTGGAGTGAAACCACAGGACTCACACTGATAATGACTATAATCAGACCTCTGGATGTCTGTTTTATGTGGTGACAAAAAAATCCCATTTTACAGAAATTTTACAAAAATGTAGCTTTATATATAAAGTTAAATAGCACTGCTGCAGTTATTAATGTTGGTATGTTATTGCCAATGAAACACAAATCAAACCAAGAAAGCAAATCAAATCAAATGCAAAAAGATAACACAAGGTATTGTCTGGGGTAGTGTGTGTGTGTGTTTGTATGAATACATACATACGTGTGTGTGAGTGTGTGTGTGTGTGTGTGTGTGTGTGAGAGAGAGAGAGAGTCCAGGAAGCGCGGTAGCATGGAGAGATCTTTTTGCCTATTCATATTTTATTGTGTATGTTTATACTGTCTATGTCTGCCTGTATTTTTGTATTAAATTATAAACACTAAGACCCTGGAGAAGGTTTTATATAATTTGTTTGTTGGTGGTGTGTGTGTGTGTGTGTGTGTGTGTCGGTGGGGATGGGAGTTGTCATTAACACGTACTTGAACAAGAGAAAGACATTTATGCAAATCTGCCTCGGTGTCACAGCGGCATGAAGGGGGATGGATGCCGGCCATTTTGGCAAGAAGCACGTGGACTAATTAGCAACTGGGAAAAAAAAAAAAAAAGAAAAAGAAAGAAAAAAGAAAAATAACAGCGAGCAGAACTCCAAACGGAGAGACAGCATCCGTTTGCAGTATCATAACTCCTGTAAATAGACATCACAACCTGGAATACTTGACTAAAATTCAAAACTGGCCCTGTGCAGAGAGATCCTGAAGCTTATAAAGATCGACTGGGCGGCGTCCCGGAGGAAGAGCGCTCAGAACTCCCATGAATCCACGGGTCAGGGGTCGAGATGAACTTTTGGGCGGACACAAAGGCAGAGCGCTTTCCATCCCCATCCATCTCGCTTTACCTTTTAGCCACTGGAAACCCGCATCTTAATGATTTCCTGCACTTTTCAAAGCCCCATGTGAACTTCAAAAGTCAGATTTTTTTTTTCTCTCCTTCCAACCCCCCACGGCTGCGTTCGACTGTGCTGCGGGGCCGGGGGCTGACCTGTGGAGGAGGCCAGAGATTTAGCCTGGATTTCAGAGTTCAGACGCTCATCAGAAGAGCCGGCGCTGCCCCAGCCGACTGAGTGCAGACGCCGGCTCCTCGGCCGGGACGCCACAGGAATACTAAGAGGCTTCCTCCGCGAGTCGAGAGGCTGCAGATGGGTGGAAATGCGTTTCACACACCAGGATGACGAATATTGCTGAAATCATCCAAACTGAATTAATTAACAAAACATCCTAAGTATTAAACGGGGTGTTTATGTGAAGGGAGTATCTGCAAATGTCCTGTGAGTTTTGTGAAAGCCTGTCTGTGCCCTTCTGGATCAATATCACGATAGTCATAAGGGTCATAAAAATATCACAATCACATCTATGCATGAAGCAATCCCATAAACAGTTAAATAACATGAATTTACATGCCACTGAAGTGATGTAATGTCAAAGAAACAAACAAACAAAAAGAAAAAAAAACTATAGAACTTCCAAATAATATTTTTTTAAAAAGATTCATGCCATATGTTGTGAATTTTTATATAAAAATTTGCTGATTATCATCCATTTAGACAGAAGTAGTGCATGTCACAATATCTCAAAAAAAAATAAATAAATAAATAAATAAAAAATCCAGATTATCACAATATAATTTTGCTGAAAGACGATAAATTTTACATTTACCCAGCATTATCTTTGAAATTGTTAGAGCACTGTCTCCCAGTAGAAAAAAAAGAAGTATTTTTTTTGTTTGATTTTTTTTCCCCCACCTAAAATGGTTATTAATATACATAGCAACACACAACAGTGCTGTTTGGTTGATTAGATTACATGAAACAATGCTAATTTTATGGTGCAGTCGCTAAGAGGGATAAGATAAGAATAATTCAAAACTGAAGATAACACAAACAATGACAACACACAAACACAGAGCGAATAATCATGAAAAAAGGCAACAAATAAACAAGTAAACATCCTGTTTCAGAGTGGGTGTGATTTTTTGCGATGCTAGCCACAGATGCATGCTCAGGTAGTTTCCTAGCTTTAAATCCACAGTTTAAAGTGTCATATGCAAATGAGCCCAGGTGTGCACATTTGCTTTTTGTTTATTTTGTTTGTTTGTCCTTTGCAGATGGGAGTCACGTACGTCCAGAGATGTAAGAGCTTGTAAAGTGTAAAAGCAGCAACATCATTGAAATGAGCGTGAAAATGAAAACCGCAGACCAATGAGAATACAAGCCTGAGTAGTCTGTGGATATTTTGCTCCCTGAAACCTCAATACTTTCAGCACCTCTGAACTTAAAGCTATATTCCACTATATTCAAGCCTTTTTACTGCCTTGAGTTGGGATCATGTAATTTACAGCTTTCTGAGGGGAACGAAAACACCCAAGTAAGTTTTTCCAGCAGGGTCTGCACTGGAGAGAAACCAGGCGCTGAAATTAGGCAATTACATTTGGGGAAAACATAAAAAATAAAGCTAAAACTGAAAAAAAAAAGAAAGAAAGAAATATGTCTGCAGGAAAAGTGTTGTTGTCCTCATTTCCAATAGTCCTCTGCCACCCCCGCGGAGGGAGGCAACTTTTCCTCTCTGCTTTACCAGGCGCTGACAGCAGTGGAGGAGAAGTCCGCCAGGAGAAGCCAACAACTCAGCGCCGGCGTGACAGTCCCACACTCATTAGGATCGACACCTAAGCGATGCTCTGATTGACTGCAATTTCCTGGCCGCTGATTGTAAGACAGTCTTCGTTCTGCTGCAGCTCAGTGGGTATCGGTGTCAATCAGCCCCCGCTGAGGCCGCTCCTACCCTGGAAGCGACAGGCTAATGGGACGAGCAGTCAGTTACGGGTTCAGGTGGATCCGCGGGACTCGCTGGTGCGGATGGTTACACTTTGAGTAAACAAACGGTCATCGATAACATCCGCAAAGGCAGACGAACATTACTGGAAATGGGTTTCAGTGCTCTTAGCGGTGTCATCTTCAACGTGCTGTGTTGTTACGTTTCAACTCAGAAGTTTGTTAGCAGCGAGAAATAAGACGTTTAGCACAAGGCTTTGTTGAATATTCGGTGCATTTGAGCAGTGAACCCACTGCATTGCATTGTCATTACTGATATTATCACCACGAGTATTATTACACAGCTCTATGTCAAACTTGCATTGTCCTATATTTTGCAACGTGCTCTTCTCTCTCTCCCTCTCTCACTCATATCACTCCCGGTCGAGGCAGATGGTAGCCCACCCAGAGCCAGGTTCTGCTCCAGGTTTTCAGCCCAGTTAAAAGTTTTTTTTCCTCCACCTCTGTTGCCCTGTGCTGCTCTTGGGGGAGATTTTGCTTC
Source organism: Myripristis murdjan (assembly GCF_902150065.1). Lineage (NCBI taxonomy): Eukaryota > Metazoa > Chordata > Actinopteri > Holocentriformes > Holocentridae > Myripristis > Myripristis murdjan. Next base: position 7,149,474 of record NC_044003.1, read on the forward strand.
ATGCGACTGGTTTCTGTAAAGCGCCTTGAGATAATTTCTGTTGTGATTTGACACCATACAAATAAAACTGATTAGAAACTGAAGTGAACTCATACTTTTAATTTTAATTTTAATTTTTTGTTTTTATTGATGATGCTGCTGTAACGTGTGAATTTCCCAGTCTGGGATCAATAAAGTATACCTATCTATCTATCTATCTATCTATCTATCTATTCCACTGTTATCCATCAGTGTGTAGTTGTGCAGAGGGTTGTTTTGCAGGTTTCAAACTGTCCCCCACCTGATGAAATCACTCTAACTAGGAATCGGTGTGGATCCTTTCATCTCAGTGACATAACATCGAAACAGATGCTCGCAGTCCCACCAAATCTGGCTGGAAAGCTGGTCATGGGCAAAGTGCCAAACTTTTTGCACCAAGTGGCCAAAAAAGGGGCCATGGTAGTGCCAAGGTTATTGTAGTTCTATAGTTTTTTCACTTTTTGTTTTCAATTTCAGTTTTTAATTCATGTTTGCTAGTTTAGTTCTTTACTTTCACCTTCATTTATTTTTAGGAATGTACAATTTGTGTACATAAAATATTTGTCTTAGGAAATTCTAGCGGAAGCATTTAGAATAAAGTATAATAAATGGATGTATAATAAATGACATTTTGACAGGACAACACTGGGATATTAAATGATATTAAATTCAAAGGAGAATCTCATTGTTTATCTTAATTTTGCACCATCTGTAATTTTGTTCGATTATGTGTAATCTTTTTCAAACAGGGTTCATCTCAAACGCTTCGGTTAATGCACTGTAGCAGCACAGCCAATTACCAGCGAATCAATAAACATGATTAAGGAAACGTAATGAGACTGCAGGGAGCCTCTTGCTGAAATTACAGTCTGTGCTTAGAGATTACCAAAGGGTTTTTTTGGGGGGATAAAATGTCAATTAGTCCATCAGCAACAGGTTCACTGGCATAATAACACACATGAACAAGCACTGTTCTCTTTCTCATACCGACACACACACACACACACACACACACACACACACACGTTTAGATATACCCACACACTCAAATACATGCACTCTCAAACACACACACTGCCAGTGACCTTGGAGATGTTTAGGGACTATTTTTTCTCTCTGAAAAGCCGTCACACGTCTCTGCAGTGTGAATATAAAAGGATATGTAATGTAGCGATTCAGAACGAGAGCGATGATGAAAATGAGCGCTTATCGCCACTTGACCAAAGTCAAATTCATCACACGGACCGTCTACTGCAGCATGATGAAGACGCGCTCGAGGTTTACCGACCAACTAACAGTCCAGAGGCAAACGTAGCACAGCCGGTAATGTTTGGAGCGATTTATTCAGACTCTGCACCATTTCCTCATTTGGTTTGTTTCATCCAGGAGAAAACAACACCGTTTGATCTCTGGGCGTACAAAATAAAAGCACAAAGATGGTGCAGTTAGTGTGGAATCAGCTACAGGAGGCAGCCCCAACATGCAAGGGAATATGGGTAAAAGGAGATGGACGGCGACATCCAAAAGCCAGTGGTTCCTCATTTTAACTGACTAACAAAGAGCATTTTTTTCTACTATGATTCAAACAAAACAAACAAGACACTGTAGGTGTGATTGTGCCATCCAACTTAAATTTACGTTTTAGTTATCTAGCATAAGCTCTTATCCATATATCCCTGCTATTGTTTATAAAACCTACACAAAAGGTCAAAGTCACAGCTACCACAAGTATTTAGTCATATTTCAATTGTGTATTAAGTGTGTTTGATGCATTACAAGCAGATTGTAAGCTCAGTAAAGGAATAGTTAATGTATCAAGCGTCATAAAATTAAAGTCAGTTCTATATCATGCCATTAACACAGCTGTTCTATATGTAAATATTCAACCGCCTGATTTTCTGCACAAGGTTTTGTATATCAAACTCTGATTATGATAATTATCCAGCACTCACAATGTGCTCATGGTCTACTTATGATGCCTTACAAGCACCACTTCAAGTCAAGTGCTACCCAATATTCCCGTGTCCCCTGAACCTTGCTGTCCCACTGCCAGGGCTGAAAACCGCTAAATGCAAATATGCTACTGCACCAGTGTCCTTCATAAAACCGGCGTGTTTGGCTGTCCAACATCCTACAGTAAATACCGGCTGGTGTACAATTACAGGCAGCAGCTGTGGAGCAGGATTACAGAGAAAAAGCACGGCTTCGACCAGAAACTGGAAGAGCCGAGTTCTTCTTATCCTCAGTTGTTGAATTACACGCTCTGGCATCATGACGGCACAGCCAAAGGGAACGCTGAGAAATATGAACACTAGGTAATTATCATAGTTAATTATGTGTATCATGCAATTATGAAATGGAATGGTTTGCGTGTTTTAATTAAAAAATCATTCCAGGTTTCTGCTCTTCCTTTATGGTCACAAACTAGATGTCGTCTGGAGTTGATACTGTGGAAATAAAACTTGTACATTCAAGACTCTTGATTTGTCCCATTGGCCCTCAGACTGCCGGTGTTTTATTTCTGTTTGGATCACAGATTGAGCCTTTAGTATTAACAAAACAGATTTAAGATGTAAGTTTAGGTGTAGAACGAGTGTCTTGACCCTTTGGCCCTTGAAACTTGTTAAATTCCCAATGTATGCTCTGAAATATATTCATGTAGAGTAGAAAATGAGCACTCTTCCTCACTGATAAACGTACTTTTTGCTGATGCATGGCTCTCGTCTGACAACAGCGGTTTGTGTATCTGTCTCTGCCGCTCTGTCGAGCCACGCCACGCTTCCCTGCTTTCATCTCTTGTCGCTCGGAGCAGGTGCCGGCCCGGCGGCTTTTCATCGTTCCACAGCAGGGAGAGAGGGATGACTTTTTGATATCCCTCATCAGTCACGTTATACACATGAAACGGCCCATCTACAATGAGGTAGTGCATGCATGAGGACCAACGCCTCGCAGCCAAGCGACCGGACGTTATGATTTAAATGCTGTGGAGAAGAATGTGGAGCCCCTGCTGCGTCAGGCGAGGAACAATTTCAGTGAATTGGCATCAGGCCTCTGTAATTCTCAAGCTTAGGAGATTCATGTTGTGAAAGAAAAACTGCAGCTACTAATTTATTGTTGCATTTGTCTTCACAGGAGAAGTATTTCATCCTGCTCTCTCCACGCTGGAGGGAGGGTTGGATTGAAATTTAAAGGGGCAATAAGTAATAGTTTCACCGCCCCATAACTCAACATGATTATAATGTATCTGCACTGGTTCTTCAGGATTGTTGATCAGAATCAATGATTGAGCACAGAGACGGGATCAAGTCACCCATGTGCAAGTCTCAAGTAAGTCTCAAGTCTTAACCTTCAAGTCTCAAGTAAGTTCCAAGTAATTTTTTCTTGGGCAAGTCAAGTCAAGTCAAGTCAAGTCAAGTCAAGTCAAGTCAAGTCCTGTAATAGATCAAGCCAAGTCCAAGTCAAGTCACATTATTACAATCTTACCTGCAGAATCCAATCTTAATAAAGAGAAAATATAAGATATTAATAACTGTCAAATAATATTATCGGCCAATTTAGTTAACCTGTTTAAAAAATATGACTTTGTAATTACTGATATATCGACTAACAGGGTAATAGGCTATTCGCTAATTTACAAGCACTTACTCGGCAGAATGGCTCTTCAAATGACGGACAAAGTTTGACGTTGTAGTGTGGCTGTCCGAAATCTTTCTTGAGCAGATCTTGCATTCTGCAGTTCACCGTTTGTGTAGTTGCGAAAACCAAAAAGGATGACTCTCGCCACTCCTCCCGCTCCCACTGGCATGATGATGACCGTCTGATATGAGGGGCGTGTTTCTCCAAAACGTAAGGTATGTAGTAGAGAGGGCATGACTGATTGACAGGGTCGTCATCCAATCATTGCAACACCATTCCCAGCGTGCGCTCGTATACTGGGTAATATTACAGGCTAGAGATATTTATGTTATATTTTATATTCAAACCGAAAACATGAAATGAACAATCAAGTCATTCAAGTCATCGTGTCTCAAGTCGAGTCAAGTCCCGAATCTTAAACTTCCAAGTCGAGTCTGAAGTTTTTTTTATTTTTTGTCAAGACAAGTCACAAGTCATTAAAACAGTGACTTGAGTCGACTCGAGTCCAAGTCGCAATGACTCAAGTCCCCATCTCTGATTGAGCAACTCATCAGCTCCCGTCTGGGATGTCTGGCTTTCAAAACTCTTTCCAGCAAGTGCTCTGCTTTAGAATAACAAGGCCAACACGAGTCTACCAGCTGGGTTCGAGGTGTATGAGCGGCCAAAGTGGTTGTATGGGCTGTCTGAGCAAATGAGTGTGGTGACGTTGCCATGTTTGGACACCTGTCTTATTGGAAATGTTGCTAAATATTAACTTTGTAGCAGTAGGTACAAAAGTAGTATTTTCCCAAAGGAACCTATAGAAGGAAAGATCAAATTTGCACTGGTGCCAGACTTTGGTGCCACTGATACTGAAGTCATCCCACTATTCCTCTGCCATCTGAACTTTAACAAGACAGAGATTCAGCTGTATAACAAAGCACACTTCACATAATGCAGGTTGGCATTTTAGAAGTTAGAAAATGTACAATCTGATATACTGAATATGAACTTGGCAACAGACAAGTTACTCATAAATCTGACACCTGGCTTTGACACAAACCTGTTAAACAAGATATAAATGGAAGGGTGGAAAACCCATTTAAAACAATGACAATCACACTGAATTCATCAGTGTAGATAGACACGTATAGATGGGAAATGCTATGGAAATACAATGCTACTATAGGTGTTTCTCTCACTGCAATCGAACGTCGTCACTTGATTATTAAAGTGTGTCGGCATCGCCATTAACAGTCTACACCATCACCATTGTGGCTACACCATCCAAATCTACATTGAAGTCACTGTCCTACACAGCTAAACAGGTGGAGCAAGGTACTAAATATTGAAAACACCAATCAGATCATGATACTGTAGAGTAATTTGAATAAAGAACCCTAACAAAAAATATGTATTGTTTGTAGCCTCTGATGGCTGGCCTTTAAGCTTTGGTGTCTGCTGCTCAAAAAATTCATATTCCACCTACAAAAACACAGACACTTGTTTCAAAATAACTCTCATGTTGCCATGGTTTTGAGAGTAAGGCAGGATTAAACACACTCACACGCACACACACTCACACGCACACACACACACACACACACACACACACACACACACACACACACACTCACACACAGGAGGTAAGTAGTGTGTTGCTACTGGTTTCCTTGTGCATCAGACAGATTGGGGCGGTGGAGTCCTAGAGGTTAGAGGAGTGGGCTTGAGATCTGAAAGATGGCGATTTGAATCCTCGACCAGCTGGGAAAGTCTGGTGGAGGAGAGTGAATGAGAAATGAACTGCAATACTTTAAGAAGGGCTTGTGTGAAGGACAATGATGTGAGAGGGTCCTCCTTAGATCCTCCTGACTTACTGACTAGGACGGCGAAGTTTAACATCCTGTGACAAATTTACTCCAAATTATAGTTCAAAATTATAATCACTGACCTTATCAACCAACTATTTTTGTAAAGTAACTGGATGATTCTTCGATACGTTTGGATTAGTTTGCCATCAGTGCCACCAAAATATGAAGAGATAGATTTTAATGGCACCTATGTTAACACCGTCAACAACTTCAAGATGTTTGAAGTGTTTTGTATCCATCATCTCTCAATGTTAATTGTGTTTTCCCCTTCAGACACAATGTGTTAAGGGCTGAGAGAGGAAGCGGGTTGGTAACGTGAGGGTTACTTGTCCAAATCCTCGACTGTCTAGGGCCGTAGCTGCACCTCTCTGATGCAATTTCAGCAAACAGAACTGTCAGATCGGATCTCAGATCAAGGCTGACTGATGTTTTCACACATGACAGTTGTATTTGAGCTCTGTGGTTAGATATGAGATTGGATTGGCTTCCTGATTTAAATAAGAAAGGAAGAGAGAGGGAGAGAGAGGGAGAGATGGCCACTGTGAAGAACCCCAGCCTCTCCTTTTGGTCTTGATTTTTATACGTTTTTAGAGGTGGCAGTCACAACAGCTGGCAGATGTTGAGGGGAGCAGAGAGCGAGTGTATGCTTTATGCCAAAATCACCTTCATCAGCGTTCATATTGTCCTCACGAGAGGGAAATATATTATTGAGAGCTGGCCAACAGCTGTGTGAGGTTTTCTCAGACACTAAGCAGCTGAATATTTTTTATGAAGAATATACTATGTTGATTGTTTTGTTCTCCGCTACTCATGTAATGCAGAAGCTAACCAGGGACAATGTCAGATGGGGCATGGCAAATCATGATGCTGCTTGCAGATTGATTTATGTCGCCACATCTGACATCTGATAGGAATGAGAGCCAGGCCACCACACTCTGTGGATTCAGAGATCAGATCTAAAGCCCAAAATGTGATCTGAGAGCGCTCACACCTGACCGTTCATGCCAGCTGCTGCGATCGGATGCAGCTGGTTGTGTTGAAAAGACAGGTGTAGCCAAAAAATATTGACCTACAAAGCCAATGCAAAACAGTCTCCACTCTTTTTAAACTCTTCTCCTCTCTCTTAAACTCTGCTCTTGAACACTTTTTTGAGTTGCAAACTGTTAGTACTGTGTTTTAATGAAATACAAAAACGCTGGTCAAATTGCCAACATCTGAGCCCTAATTGTGCCAGTGCTGTATTTATCTCACTAAACCTGGCGCAGTTCGGCCTCCAGTGATTAAAGTCAGCAGCCGGTGTTCAGTTGGCAACGCAGCCGCGTTCAAGGGCAATTAACCCGAGTTACATGATTTGGTTAAAAAAAAAAAAAAAAAAAAAAATTACCACCCCGTCCTGTTGCTACATGCACATTTGCATGAGCAGTCCACCTCGTACCTCTTCTCTTCTCACCAACCCATCCCAGCCACAAACCCCCTCCTATCCTAAAGCTGTTGCACAATAGCTTAAAGGCAGAATGAGTAGGATTTTCCTAAAAAATACAGCATATAGACTCATAAAAAAAAAAAAAAAAAAAAAATACAGTCCCTCTGAATCATCACTTAGGAGCCACTAGCAGTGTGTGTTGGTGTGTGTCTGCAGAGACCCTGCCCTCTGCCTGGATTTTCTTGTTCTGCTGAGCTCGGGACTCTTCTGGGCGCCGGCCTTTGGGCAGCAGGTGTGCAGCTCCCAGCCAATCACAGCGCAGCGTGCCAGATCAATAGCGTGAGAGCTAACAGGAAGCTACGGAAATTGTGGATGCAGACAAAAGGAAAGGAAATATAGCGAGGCCAAACGCCGAGTGGACCAAGTTTGATTCACAATGAGGGTGCATCTGGGGTTCAGTTTTCACCTGCTGGTGAGCACTGAGGGAGAGGAGGTGGATGAAGAGCAACACCATGTTGGCCTGTTTTCTGTTGGACAGGCTGATGCTGGCAGCAACTTTTCGTTTCATAGGATGGTGACATTACATTTTAGGCAGGCATGTCATTCTTTCACCGTCCTAGGAAACGAAAACTCTGCCGGTGGTTAGCTTGGCCACGGAGGATGGGCCAACTTTGAATGTTGTGTTTACAAACTGCAACAAGAAATCCTACTCATTCTGCCCTTAACCAGGGTGCAGAATTACTCATTAAAGTCCCCTTAAGAGAAACCATACCCCACCCCCAAGGTGCTGCTGCTCATGGCCACCAGCAAGGGAGCAAAGGACTGCAGTTCCCTGGTTTGAGCTGACGGTGAGGCAGGTTGTCACAGGGGGAAAAAAAACAAAAAAAAAAACACATGGCACTCAGTCAGCTTTTAATTGCCTTTGACTGCCAAAATGGCCACCAGATTTGTGCAGCAGGTGGAGCAAAGATAAGGAGTCAAAGAGTCACCTCTGAACCAAACGAAGGACGGCGGTGTCAGTGAATTAATTCGGTAGAGCTGGAGACGGAGGGAACGTTGTAATGAGACGCATGCAGATCTGCCACCGTGTCTATGTTACGCACACAGGACGATACAGTACACAATTCCACTGACAAATGAAAAACACACGTACAGGCTACTATACAGACAAGAATGCTTATTTTCTTGTGGATGAAATTTTTTTAAAATAACGTAATTAAAACATGGTCAAATCGTTCTTAGAGACATAACTAAGAACGTGTTTTTTTTTTTATTTTTTATTTTCTTGATTGTTTTCCTTGTGATACCTAGCCCTAAGCCTTTTTATTTTTGCCCTCTTGTCCCTTTCATGTCCTCTTTTTTAATATATAATTATTTTATCTTGCACTCTTGACAATTCATTTACTTTTCATTTACTATTTGGAATTTTTATTTATTTATTTATTTGTTTGTTTGTTTGTTTATTTTTTTCATTTTTCTCATCTCATTCTTATTTTGCTATTTTGAATTTTATCTATTTCTTACTGGTCTTAATCCTTCCCCTGGTGTTTCCTCATTGCAAATTGATGAGATTTATGATAGCATTTCCTCAGTTCATGTTTTCATTGTTTTTTTTTGTTTGTTTGTTTGTTTGTTTTTAATTGTGTGAGGCACTTTGTGTTACATGTATTTGTATGAAAAAGTGCGATATAAATAAGGATAAGGTCTGACTGACTGATTGATTGATTGATTGATTTAAAAAGCAAATGGGTCATGAAACTCTCAAAAACATAAATAACAGCGGAAACTTTCAATAAAATCATAGAACAAAAAAAACCCTTAAAAAACAACTTCTGGAAGAAATGAACTGTCGACACACCTTGTCTGAGGTGTTGGGCTGAGAAAACAAACTCGAGAGACAAAGCGATGTTACAACGCCGTGTTTCTATAATCCAGACAACGCTGACAAATGACAACATTTGTGTCCTAATGGGCCTTCGTCACAGGAACTCGCAGGCCAATTCTCAGAGAGGCCTTGTTGTACAAATGTTTCAATTAGCTGGGAGCTCATATGCTGAGAGGAGATGTGTCAAAACATGATGGATTCTGCAATGAGCCTGCAAAGCCGAAATAGCTAAACCGAGTGGACAGATTAATCACAGCTGAAGCCTGGGTTTCCAAAATGTTCTTTACTCATTTTGGAAGGAAAAAAAAAAAGTTAACCATGGCATATTCATTCAGTTTCTCCGCATCTAAAATAACTTGAGTGATTGGTGGTGTGCACAATACAGCAGCTTAAGAAGAAGAAGGAAAAACAAAGAAGGAAAAACAAGAAAGAACAAGAAGAAAGAGGAACTTTTTCACAGAAATGCCAAGGTTTTCAAAGATGAAATATGTCCTGCTGCATTCCAGGGAAATGTGTATAAAATGATGCACAAGACATCTTGATATTTTCTATTTGATGTTATGCTGCAGTCATAAAACAACGGCATTTTGGATTTAAATATTTCATACAGTATAAGTCTGATGAAGCTGCAATGAAGATGAAACCAGCACAGACACAATATCTATGTGGCACTAACGAACAATATGGAAAAAATGGATTAAAATAACTGCACACAATGTAGACAAATCAGTGAAATGCTTTTTTTTCCCCTAAAAGTGTTTTAAAAGAAGACGCAGCATCGCCTCAGGCAGGGCGCTCCAGAGTTTTGACGCTCGGACCAGGAAACCTTGATCATCTTTATTCATTAGGCGAGACCTTGGAATAACGAGAGGAGACCACCTCCAGGATCTCAAGTCTGTGAACACAGATGAGCTACGACATTTTGAAGTGCGAGACCATGCAGCGCTTTAAAAATAATTAGTAAAGTTTTCATCGGTCCAGGTTCAAACGTTTCTCACAGTTACATCTTTCTGCCATTTTGAGCTGCCGATGAGAACAGGTGCAGGGCTGCAAACTGGCAAACATTAAGGGTCAGTGTAAAAAATGCAGAGCTGGAAAAAGGTTGTTTGTCTTCATTTGTATGTTTGCATATGAAGTGTGAAGGCTCTTTACACTTTTTACTGTTCTGTACTATACATTTCTTAGGGTAAATCAGGCTGCATTATACTGTTGAGTTCACTTTTTGCTGCAGCGGTCGGTGAGTTACTGTTGCAGCAGTACTGCTGAATCAACACAGAGAAGAAACTAATATACATGCTAAACTCCATCAGGGACTATTCTCCATCGACGGTGCGAACCAGCCGCTCCCCAGTGAGCTACAGATCTGTACATATGAGTCGATGTCTGTGACAGAAATGGCACATGGAGGAATTCATGATTGTATTACATAGGTCTGCTTCAGAGTCCGGTGGTAATAATGTCCTTAACTAGGCTGTAAAGTCTACAATGCCCAATCTCTTTGTCACAGTCAATCTATTGTGTGAAACTGCTGCTGCTGTGGTCAATTACAGTGGCCATTCATATGCTACTGTGATTACTATTTAAATCCAATCAAGCTGAGACCTTGCTCAACGCCAAAATCACACATAAGGACATTTTTTTTGGTTTTATTCATTTTGGTCCAGCTGAGATGAAGGTGCCACAGGAGTGCCGTTTGACTCCAGGTTTTGATTAAGCATGCATCTCCATGAACAAAACACGTCAGTCTAGATGAGATGTAAGAAATATCACCGAGTCAATCAACTGCTCCGACTCCTGATTTTCATCACCCAAAAAAATGTCAGAGAAATTACGAGTGGGTGACTCAGTGCGACGACTGCAGCAGCTTCCAGGGTGTGTGTCAAAGAAATAATTAAGGCCTTGTTGTAGCTGACACTCCACACAGAGGATATTTTTGCCATCATAGTCTTTAATGTTATGATGATTTCTTTTCCTGCGAGCTTTATTTGTCTAAGGATGTTGTAGCTGAGCTGGCACTGGTATTTGTTTTTTAACCACAGATTGACGACTCGGTGACTGCTGAGGGATGGGACAGCATGGCGTAATTCGCGTTCAAGTAGGAGACTGGGAAATTAGCCATGACCATATTAAGCTGTGGGTAGTCCATTTTGAGTTTTTTATGCAGCTATTCCAGTGGATACCATCAGTCACTGACAGCAGAAGACGGTGAAAACGGTGTGAATCAAATTTGAAGCTGGAAGAGCCGGTCTCTCTTGGTGAGTTTCAAACGATAACGATAATCTGATCGTGGTAATGAGGGATCTGGTGGCAGACTGACTAAAGAAAGAAAGGAAAAAAAAGGAAACGGGTTTGGTCTTCTTCTTTGGTCGTCTTTTGGAGCTCCTCTAGAAATTTTACTATCCTCGTTCTTTCAAGCATCTTTAATTGGGTTTTTGCTTTTGTACACTGCTGTTTGCTGCCCGCAAGTTTTATTTTTAATTGCTCTGATTCTGCTGTCTTAGCCAGGTCTCAAAAAATTTCAGCAGGATTACTGCTTCAGTAAAGGTTAAGTAAAAACAAAATGTGGAGCAGGATGGTGCCTAAAAGTTATTTTTTTCCAAACCAATTTCCTGAATGAATAAACATTTATTAAAAAAAAAGAGAGAAAAGAAAAAGGAAAAGGCACCTGATTACAATCTAATTAAGAAGGTCTCGTTCTTGTGAACGCCTGAAAAAAGGAAACAGCGACACCTTATAAGTTGTTAGAATCCAATTCTGTATTTCCAACCTAAACACAACAAATGAGTTTTGGTGCAATTGCCAACCTCATTTAGCAATCTGATGACCTTTTACCCCCCAGGAGGCACAGTCCCACTTGCTGTCACAGGGCTCTCACACGTACTCTTGTGTTCCTCTCCCAAGCAGCTGTTTTTATTCTGAAAGTCTAATTTATGTATCTGCGAACATTGTTGTTGCTCCCTCAGCCTCCAGGGTCATTGCTGACAGTGTCAGGGAATACTAATAGCATGCAAATCATTTTAATTATACAGTGTTTATTCCTCTTTCCCTGAAGCTATAGTTTGATTGCAAAGTCCAGGTCCTCGTTTAGTCGGCTGATGAGCCGCCTGAAAGGCAAAGTGAAACTGGGGTCGAGTCAGAGTGGACCACTGCTGGTGAATCCAAAAAGGATTTCTATTACATTTTTGCTCAGGACTCCAGGTGGTTTATTCATTGTTGTTGTGGGAAACAGACAGATAACTTGAGTCTTCCTGTTTTTATTTTTCTTACTCAGATTGGAGACTTACACAGACATTTATGTGCAGAGTGAGTTTCATGACCTTTAGGCCCTTTAAAACTGACAGAATCCAGGGTGTAATCCTGCAGTCACCTGTAATATTGTGCTTCAATCAACCTTTTTTACACACTTTTTCCATATTGAAGAAAAATACCTGAAATGGCAAATGTTAATAAAATCACAAAAACATGACTAAAATTTTAACATTCACATGAGGTGGACAGACGTTTTATTTGATAAAAAGAGATGCAATATTTAGTGGTGGGAAAAAAGCAAAATTGCCAAAAAGACATATGCATGGGATTTGATCACATGACCAGCTGCTCTTTAAGATCTGACCTCAGAGCTGTGGTCGTGGCTTGATGATAACTGTCAATAGGTACAGGTGGACAGATGAAGAAATCAAGACATTCCCTCATCTCAAATATTTGGATGTACAGACGCTAAGCAAAGGCTCTGCAAATCCATGGACTTCTTTAAAGAACAAATGGAAAAATCTGAATTAACGCTGTAGCACTGGTGGTAAAAGAAAAAGAAAATGTAAAGTTCCTTTCCTGCACTATAAACTCAAGTATTCACATTTGAATACCCCCTTTCACAAGGCTGCACTCCAGTGACTGGAAATTATTCAAAAATCTGTAATTTGTGACAGTTCAAACTCATGCCCAAAGCAGCTCATGGCGCACTGCTGCACCAAACACACAGAGGATATGCAGTGAGTGACAATGCTTTTGTACGTTCTGGTTCAACCCTCCCACTTTCGAGCAGTCCCTCCCCGCATTATGTCCTGCACCAACATCCTGCCTCATCTGGAAATGAGTCCATTTACAGTAACACACCACTGAAATGCCATTTCCTTGAGACATAAAAGGATTACGCCGCACGCAGCTGGCAGCAGCAGCTTGCCGGGCGTGGCGGCAGCTCAGAGAACAAAGACTGAGACTGTTAGGTGACAGGTTTGGATCCCCGCACCATCTTGGGCAATCTGTGCAGAGATGAGGGGGAAACTGAATGAGTAAAACTTCACCTTCCCTTAGCAACTTCTGTCTGCATTGAGTAAGTGCTCAATGCAGCCTGCCCAAGCGTGAAGCAGGGCGGCGCTAAGGAATAACATACGTGCTCAGCAAACTTTGCCTGTTCAAACAAAGGTTATAAAGAAAAGCACCCCGAGACACTGCACTCATCCACTGCTGACACAGACTGCTTCTTTATTGCCGACCTTGGTCAGCACTGGGGGGGAAAGGCAACTTTCCAGATCTCATCCTCAACCGGGATTAAGTTGCCAATACTTAACGGGACAAATCAATATCTTAATAGCCGCTAGCAGCCAATGTCTAAGGTCTCGTAACTTCTTGATGGATATTTAAGGGCTTGGTGAGTTCACTACACTTCTTCAACAGTTGCAGTCAAACGTGGTGTCACTTGATTGCAAAGGAAAATATTGAATATTCAATACATTTATATGCAGAGTGTGTATTGGCCTGTCCCTTTGCATTGAGCCGTGTTGTCCTTGCACCTTGTTAGCATGTACTGTGGACCTCTGTAAGTTGTCATGTGTCTGCGCCGGTGTCACCAAGGCCCCAGCACATTCACTCTGTTTGGCAAATAAATTTATTCTGACTCTGACTTTAGTGTTTTTCACAACTCTCCAGCAACTGTGCAGAATTGGTAAGGTGAAAAAAAAGAAAAAAAAAAAAAGGATTTGCTCCTCATCTGAATGCTAACAATGTTGATTCTGACAATGCAACCATAGCAACGTTACTCACGAGGTAGGTATGAGCCGAGAGTCGCTATCGGTGTGAATCTTCCCTCCCTGCTTACTAAGCTGAAAACTTTGACAGGCTCACATGTTTGCTCAAATTGCTCACCGGGCTGGAAAGCTCTCGCGACTCTTGAATTGCAATGAAATCATTTGATAGTGAAGCAACAATAATTTTTACTTTTTTTACTTTTTTTTTTTTTTTATAAACCTTTTCATCTTGGATGGACAGGTTAAGCATGCATTTTTGAGCTTTTTTTCCCAGCACCAGGGGAAAAAAGTAGAATCCGTACACAGAACATGAGCTCCCACTTCTACTTCAGATCGAGCGACAACATTAAGTTTCCAGTGGACAATGACAATATGCAAAAGACAGAAGGTGAAAAAATACATATGCCACAAAACTAATAAAATAAGGAGGAGGAGGGATAAATGAACATTGTCGTTGTCCACTGGAAACTTCATGTTGCTGCCAGAGTTTTACCTGCTTATTCATGGTTTGGCTATTTCTACATTAGCAGAGGGTTAGATAACCTCTTCAAAACAGAGATTTTGCTGTAATAGGCACAGTTTTCAAATTAAAATCATGATGGCTCTGGGAGATGCCTTGTTTTCACTGAACAATCATGTATGAATTTGCTTGACTTTACTTTGTCACTTTAAAATTGTGCCACTTGACCAGGTGATTAGGCCTTTTACACCCTGACGAAGACCTGCCCTGCTGAAATGTCACTTGTTTGATTAAATATTTCAATGGGAGTTCATGTTCAGTGTTCAGATTCTACTCTGGTCTCCAGTTTTTGATGTCCTTATGTCCTGCACCTGACTGATACCTTTTTGGATGTGCATGTTTTTTTTTTGTTTTTTTTTTTTTGTTTTTTTTTTCCACACGTTCTCATTACACTGGGAGCTACCCAGTGCAACCACAGTCTTCCCAGCTTTCAGAGCAGCCCCTAACTCTTAGAATAAACCTGAAATTGCTCTGTAAGCGCATCTTCTGCTTAAGTACAGCTGCATGAACAATTTGAACAAGAAAAAATATTGCAGTTCCTATTAGGCGAGGCACTTAACCCCAACAAACTTCTCTAATATAAGTACTCAGTAACAGCACAAACAGCAAAGGACTGTTTGTACAGTTCCGAGGCGTTAATGAGTGAAACCGTGTTAAAGTGAAGCAGGGTGTAACTAAAAACAGCATGGTCGGGCAGCAAATCAGCGCTAGATAAATAAAGGTTAAGCAAATGTAGGGTGCTTGGCAAATTAGAAAAAGATTTGTTTCCAAAAGCGGAGCCTGGGTGGTTCAAAGTGAGACATTTTCACAATCTAAGAAAATGTGTTTTTGACAGTTTACAGCCCAAAAACAATTGTCAGACTGTTTTAAAGCAGAGCTGCACAAGAGGACTAAGTGTGGGAGTTGGAGGATCTTGATGTGCACAATGATACTAGAAAATTATGTTCTATGGGAACAGATTTAGCCATTAGTGCCAATCAAACAGAAACCTTTATCAGCCTTGCAGCATACAGTACGAAAAATATCAACTCTACATTCAGAGACTAATTTATTTTATCAGTAGGCTACAATATGACTGGAATAATAATAATGTATATGACATTTTGTATTTATCATAAATCTCCTGTCATATGAAATCCTTGTATCCCCAATAAGTTTTAAGAACTAGAAAAAAAAACAGGTTGATTTTTTCCACTGATGCCCATGCATTTGTGAAATTAAATCAAGGCGTTTAAATGGTTTTCGTGGCCTCCATGTTAATGAAGATAACTCGCTTCATAAAAGAGAATTTCAGCTTTCACTTCAAGTAGAAAAAGAACAAGACCAAAAATGGAGCCAAAAAGTTCAGGAATCAGTTCATGCAGTATTGTTCCAGGTGGCTGAAAAACACTGCACATGCATAGTAGATGTGTGTGTACAAGCTACAGAGATGCCAAGGCCTACAAATCATATTCTGCATGTTAAAAAAAAATGAAACATAAAATCACAAATATTATCGGAATCACAGTACCTGTCAAAATAATCAATAAGCACAATATTGTGCATCCTGATTAATCAATTCCTGAAAACCCATAAAAAAATGGGTAAGTGGTTTATATACCTCTTACAACATGAAACAGCATTATACAGCTCCCCCAAAGTGTTTATGCAGCTTTCCATGGGTTAGTCTGTTCATGCCTGATGCTCTAGTGCACATTCAGTCTTGTGGCACCAAATAAATCAGATTTCTTCTGTTGCAAACATCCTTCTGATACCAAATAAATCATGTAAATTCGAGTTTTAGGGAATTCAAGTTACTGCAAGCTATATAAATGCTTTAAACGTACCAAAAATCAAATAAAAACTGACTTTGACTCAGACTTTAAACCAAAATATGACCAATGCACAATCAGGTGTTTTGAATCTCCAGAAAATATACAATTACCAATCAATTTTCCTATCAGATGGACAAACGGACCAGTCAAAATCTTGGGTGTGTATCTTGGAAAAGCTGAGCAATATTACAAAAACACATTTTGAATGTAAACTTGAGAAAACAGAAAAACTCTATCTATTTCCCTGGACTGGAAAATGTATGACTCCCTATCTATCTCTGTCTATCAAGTCCACAAGTGGATACTGAACTATAATAATAAAAAAACATAAATATACTATCCATTTATAAAGTGTATTTTTAGAGGACTTAGGTGGCAGCAAATCAGATATCAGAAATATTGTAATCCTGTTTGGCAAAACCTTTGTAATCGAGCAGAAAATATGCACACAGCTTCAAATATCAGATTTCAAAGCAGACTGGATGCTAGTCAGATAAACATGTAAAAGAAAACTACAAACCTTGAAATTCCTAAAGGGGTGGGAACAGCTAAACCTCGGGGAAGGTTAGGAACTGACAAAAACAAAATAAAATGGCTTGTGCTATCCTTCCCTGCCCTCTGTAGGCATCGTGCTGCAGACGATAAGGTCATGGAGGACCGGGGGGCTGTTAGGAAGCGTTGCTGTCTCTGTGTTGACTGATTGTGTATGCACAGGTGTAATCTCAGGTATACATAACCAATGTGCTACGCTCGGCTGTGGGGGGCTGTGGGGAAAAGGCAGGCCGCAGGTAAGCCTAAACGCTACCTGTTTTTTTTTTAATTTATTTATTTATTTTTTATTGTTTATTTAGCCAGCAAGGTGCCTTCTTCCAGAGAGTCCTGGTCAAATCAGCAACATTTTTATTTTCAAACAGAAACTGAAATGGGTGGAACCAGCGCGGGCCTCTGTGGGCCCTCGGTTCACCAGATCAGAGTATTTCCGGGTGGTTCACCTTGTCGAGGCAACAGCTGCAGCATTCTCTGATGTTATCGCATCGCCACAGGAGTTTGTTTGAATGACTTTATTGAAACTTCCATTGTGACGAAACAGGCGCCTGGCTATTGGGTGGATCTCTGTGTCGCAGCTCGCAGTAACAAAGCAGAGAGTTAAAGATGAGGTACAAAATTAATTAAACTCATCAACGTGCTCCTTAAGTTATTTAAAGTACTACTGGAAACTAATTCACAGCCTATCTCGGGCTAATGCTATTATTAGCTAATTCACGTTAGGTGAGAGCTAAATTAATCCTAATCCTAATCTGGCAAAGCCTCTAACAACCCACCAGGTAAGACTCAACTCCTCCCAAAACTGATGTTCATTTTTGTTGTTTTTTTAAAAATTGAATCAAAAGCCGTGTATCAGTTCGAAGTAAACAAACTCTTCTGCAGACATGGTGACATCAGTTGACAACTACGGCTGTTGCCACGGCAACGGGAACCACCCGGAAATAATCTGATTTGTCGTGAACCAAAAGCCCACGCCGGCTCCAACCATGCAAATTCTGTGATTTCACATTTTAAAAAAAAGCTTCACATGATAGAACACATGCAAGGGAACTGCATCCAAAGTGTACATTTTCTGATTTAATCAACTATATTTGTGTGTGAATAAGTGTGTGTGTGTGTGTGTGTGTGTGTGTGTGTGTGTGTAAGCATTATGTAGATTATCTGTGTAGCTGCATGTGATGTATGCATCTATGTGTGTGTATGTTATAATATTTAGGAATCAGATGGGTTATTTTGGTCATGACACGTCAGTCCCATGGTGTGTGTAGACTGCAGTCAGGGGGGGGTTTGGCCATGTAATCCGTCCTCTATCGTATGTTGTTTGTGCTTTTTGTTTCAGTAAAGAAAAGAATAAGAGTACGATGTCTGAATTATGGCATTTTCAGTCCATTTCTGTCATGTTTTTCTCCACAACAGCAGCAGTATTTTGAGACGAAGCCTGGAGGAGGTGTGCCTGCCTCAGTCTGACTGATGACTGAATCAATACAACCACATGCAGGAGTCTTTCTCAAACACAGAGCTGCCAGATCACAGGCTTCATCACCGCTACGTCTCCTTCAAAAGCAAACGCTCCTATTTTCACTGTGTACCTTGTTTCATTCTTTAATCCATTTAAGCTCATTTATAAAGGCTGTGTCTTAAACAAGTGCTGGCCCCGCATGTGAGACAAGCATCTCACGGTTAGGCGAAAATGTTATCGCCACTCTGTCAGTTTTTAATAGTGACAAAAAACAAACAAACAAACAAAAAGACAAATCTTTTTTAAAAGACAAATCTTCTACATATTGCCATAGAGGCTCTAAGCCAGTCACAGAAAGCTGCTTTCAATTAGGCCGTAGCTCAACTGTCTTGCATGTTATTGCCTTTTATTCTAGGACGAAAAAGCTTTGTGCCAAACTGTATGCCTAGGCATCGGAGATTAAAGGAAAACTCCACCCAATACCACAGGCACAGGTGACTTTTGTTTGTGTTTCTGGTTTTTGTGAGAGAGTGATTCTGTTTTTCTGTCGGTAATCTCGCCAAAAGCGATGCACAGCAGAGAGCAGCTGCAGCTACAGTGGGGCTAAACTGGAGAATGAAGTGTGATCTCCCTCTTCTATGATTTATAAAGAAGTTATGATTAAATTTTAACACTTTGATTATAGGTCCTTGATGAGGGAATTTACTCTCCTGTGCTAACGCTTAATTAATCATCTTACTTGGGGTCTGATTAAACACAGAAGTATAGATGTGAATTGTATCCAGTTAAATACAAGTAAATCTGTATTACTCAGAATTTGGTCCCAATAGTGCGCTCTTGTGCCAGCCTAATCTTGACACAGTATTAGGTGTTTCTTAGTAACACAAACAGCTTTCCTTTCCTTTAAATAAAGTGTTACCCAAAGCATAATTGCACCAGAAATGCAATGTGCATCAGCAATCCAAGGCTTTACATAGTGTTACTGTCATTTTGCGATGAGTTCCTTACATCCTCATTGCTACATTGATCAGTATCATACAGAGTGCCTCTGCTTACGTGGGACTGGCAATCAGTATTGATCCTGTGGTGGGAAGCACTAACAACACCTGAGAGCTCAGAAACATGACCGTGGACGGCAGTCACCCACACAAAAACACACAGAACAAGGCAGTGGGTGATTATCAAGTCCAAGAATACAGAAATCATGTTCGTGGAGAGTGAATGTTCTTCCCACGTTGTCTCTAAAGAATAAACTTCACAAGAACAGAGAGCGTGTTTACAGTTTGACCTGGGCTCCGTGCTTGACATCACACCATCGATGAAGACACACAGATGTTCCTTATCACAGCAGCTTCAACTGGCTTTGTACTGCAAGGCTGTATGGATGGGATGCATTATCCTGGCTTGGGATTTCCCCCTCTTTCTATAATGCTGGGTCCCAATCCGATGTATGCCGAGTTAATGGGAGAATGTCTGTTATCTTTATTTGTCCTCAGTGTTATTTCATTTTGGACTAACACTTCAGACACTACATAGTCATCATGTCAGTCATGGATGATACAAGATTGAAAGAACAAAGAACAAAAAACATTTTCTGTCAAAAACGCAGAGAATCCTAATCATCCACACCTGACCCCACTTCAGCCACTTTGTGGAGCCACAGCTGCAGCCGATTTCGGGCTCATTACAGCAGCCTCAGAAAGAGCCAGGACCAACAGCGTGGTGAGCTCACAGACAGCTGATACCGCTGCTGCTTCACTCAAGTGCCTTTTCCCTGCTATTGTGACACAGAGACCCACTGTGACTCTGAGAGGAGGCTGCTGGATGAACCCCGGGACGACCCCGAACATCCAACAGGACACCCTGGAGCCAATCTGCAACCCCAATCTGTGCATGTTGCCTAATAGTATCTTACCCATTCTCTGTCTATGTGGACATGGATATTGGATAAAAGCAAAAACACACAAGGCTCCTCGATATGAGCATGTGAAAAGAAGCTGAGGAGTGACAAGAGTGGGTGGTTGACATCACCAAGTTTCAAGTGTAAACACAAACACAAACATAGTTAAAAATGTCCTAATAATGTCCAAACTGAGATGAAAACAAAGCCAGACATCAAAAACAAGAGTGACTCATTTACACGGAAAAACAACATACAAGGTAGCGCTCCCGCTGTTAGAATGAATAAAAGATGTTCAAAATAACAGAAAATGTTGAAAGCTGCAGCTCCACTGAGAGCCAAACTTGTAACAATGATGTCACTGTTATCGAACTGCACTATTTTCACTGCCGTCACAGCAAAAGGAAAATAAGGAAAAAAAGAAAATTCCATTCAGGTGACTGTTTTCCCCAAAGTTGTATTTTTATGTGGACAGCAGGCCAAAATGGAGAGAAACTGCTGTGTGGATATCATCCTGAGTAGTGACTTACTAAACCCCTTAACATAAACCCCTTTTCATTAAATCTCTCCTGAACTAGCTTTTTTTCCATATTATATGGCAACATCCATATTGTGTACATGCTGGCTGTAGCGCTTCATTGAAGTCACATTACATTTATATCGAGTGAAACAGTCAAAGCCAAGATGCCACTGTTTTCTGGCTGTGCCGCTACATCAAACACGAGATATCTAGATGTCTTGTGCATCATTTTATACACATTTCCCTGTAATGCAGCAGGAAACATTTGGTATCTTTAGAAACCTTGGGATCTCTGCTAGAATTTAAAATTAAGTCCTGTGAGTTTGAAAAAGGCTCAGCCACACAGCAATAGCAAACTTGCCTGTGGGAACAGCAGAGTTGAGGAGGTTAACGGAAGGTTCAGTGTCTTGTTAAACAGGACCTTGACAGGAAAAAATGTTTGCTGATGGACACGTCTTGCTGTTATGAAGGCTGTGACATGATTTTTCTAACCAACAGGACACCTAGTATTGCACTCCTGACCGCTAAAGTGCCCAGCTTGCTAATTTCCCCCCAAATAAGACACTGAATTCTTGCCACCGTCAGTGCTGCTGCTCTGTGAATCTGACCTTGCTCTTAGGTGAAAAGACAAGTTTGCCCTTGGGGATCACCGAAGCATCACAAAAGATATAAAGAGGATCTTCTTATGATGTATGGAGACATACATGCTCAGCAGCACTCTTGACGAAGATATAGAGACAATCTGAAGAGACCGCAGCTTCTATTACAGCCATAGCTTATTTGTTGAATATTTCACAAGGCAGCATGGCAAGGGGGGAAGTAATGAAAATTTCACTCTTGAGTGAATTAAGAAGAGGCTGACAGAAGTAAGATCAAACCAGCCAGTAACACAAGAAAATGAGGGTCCTCACCATTTCACTTTGCCCCCACTGCTTATTAAGAAATTCCCACAGGGCTTGACACGCAAAGCAAAGGCCAAAATTGCCCTAGATAGATTGAAAGTGAATTTCAGCATTTCATGTCATGCCTTGCTAAAGAAAAAACCTAATCATGGCCATTCAGGGTTGGGGTAATTTACTGACAATCTCGGGAGTCAGTGGAAGTCATTTTGCTTCAGTCAACTAGAATACAGAGCTCCGGAAGCACTTTCATGAAAAGGAAGAGTCACATTGGTGTAACGCTTTCCTAAGTTAATAACAATGTACCCTGGCACAATAATATGTGTTGTAAAGCCAAATCTTAAGACACACACAGTTCGAAATGTGTGTACTTTGTGTAACTTTGCAACATTCATGATTGGCAGGATTGTTTTCACACACCACCACTGGCTGTTAATTGTCAGGAAAAACTGCCACCATTCTTTCACAGACAACAGAATTAAAATGCATGCTACAATACACTTTGCATATATTTTGGTGGAGGACAGATTATGTCGCACACCATTCAGCTGATTACAATATGGTCTGTTTCATTAGGGCTGGGAAGAATCATCCAGAGAGGCCTTTTGTGCACAAACGTCAGGAGGAGACATGATTTGATTATTCTGTCTCTTATTCTGTCTACCTTTCCCTGATCCGTGATGGTTGTTCTGTTTGTAGCATCCCTCATCTCTCCCTCTCGCACTTTCTTTTTTTTTTCCCCTTTAGAGTTTGGACCATTTAGTCACCTTACAATATGGAGTTTTGGCTACTTCAAATATCCCTCATATGCATGCTGTTCCATGTGTCTTCTGCACTTCCTCTCTTACTCCACACCAGAGGAGCAGTAGCCACCACAGAGATGGGAGAGATGCTTGAGTTTGCTGTCTTTTGTTTTCTTCAGTTAACACATGTAGGCATGTTGGAGGGCAAAAATAACAGCCTTCCCTGGAGAACTAAAACATAGCTGGCAAGTAATGACGTGGCTAGCTTATTTTCCTCCGCTCCCCTGTAATGCGCACGATTTATGTATCTTTCAGTCACCTGCGAGCCCCTGTTGTAACTGAGGACCAGCACAGAGAGCTTAAAACCACAAGGAAAAAAAACCCTACTATTGAACATTTTTTTAGATGAATGGTCAACATTTTGTTCGCCATTTCGGGCTGCAAAACTGTTGCTACACATCAAACTCAAACGTTATTTATTCAACAATTTGAGTGGATTGAGGCGGATATTTTTAAGTATGTTAGCTGGGGGGGAAGTCCACCTTAATGGCAGGTTAGCATTTGGAGCATCAAGCCGGTAACCAGCACTCAGGTAACGATTAGGTAAGATAGCACCACTACCATCCTATACAACAGCTATGAAGGAAGTGAAATAATATCACATTTTTCCAAACGGGTGAACTATCCCTTTGAAATGACAAAAATCAAGTGACATCTGCTGCATTTAATGGATGATTTCAAAGTAACTTGTTAACGACAGTTCAACATGTGAATATTTGAAAGCCGCAGAAACAATATATTTTCCCGTTCCTCCGTGTGTTGCAATATGACACGATGGCGGCATAACAGCGACACCCAGTTCTTTTGAGCACCTCGGGAGCCAGCTCTAAACGAGGTTCAGGTGTGCGGTGGGGGAATCGAGGCAGGGATGTGCGGCTTGGTCTGTTTCGTTTGGCAAGTCAATTGGCTTTGAGAGCCCATCATTCACTTTCAGGCGTCAGTTGAAAATTTTTCAGACTGGTGACAAGGTCAAGGGATTGAGGAGGGGGGACGGGGGAGGAGGCTTCGAAAGCAAACACGGAGCTAAGCTGCTAAGGTAGAACTGGCGTCCCCAGCGCTGTTCCCTGCTGGCCACATAACTGACAACACGCATCCATTTCCGCTTGTGTTCTTGACAAATGAATGCCACTAATGAGCAGCACAGAGCACCTGGTACTGATGGTCGCAATCAGTCGCTGGAAAGCTCGGCCCAAAGAAGCAGCCAGCGGGAAGCCCTGGAGGACCGTGGTTGGCTGTCAAATTACTCTGAATTAAAGATACAATCAGGCTTTTATTGGACTGTCTAAATGTTGGGGTTCTCAAACAGCAGTGAACCGCAGTCAGCAGCACACAACTTCACACACACCTGGTTGATTCCTGATGTTTGTTTTATTGAAGTATTTTAAACTTTAACAAGGAATACACTGTATTTGATATGGAAACTATGCTAAATGAAGTTTTTTTTCCCCTTCCTTAAACCATCATATAACTCAAAATCGGGGCCATGGTTACTGTAGTTTACAGTCATTGCAATGTGATTAAACCTTCCAGAGCCCCAAAATACATTTGTCAGTGTCTTCATAATCAAGTAGTGCTTTTAGCAGCTTTACTGATGTGAGTTTTAATGTTCAGGTTTCATTTGACTAGACTGTTTTGGCTCATAAAATGTTAAATATCTGAGGGTGGGTGGTCCTTTAAAAAAAAAAAAAAAAAACACTTGGCATTTTGCACAACTTCTTGGCAAATTATGGTAAAAAGGAGGAATTAGCAATGTGTGCTGTTCACTAACTTTAAGCATAAAACCTTACATGACCCCAGTGTCACCCAGTGGAGCGTGTGTTTCTGAAAACGGCTCTCATTTCCTAAATTGAGACCGATCGACATGTGTAGCTGCTCAGTGCCCCAACTACAGCCAATTTCTCTTCCCCTTCTCCTTTATATTCACCCTTATGCTAAGAAGCAATATTTCAACTTAATGTAGCTGAGGAAAAAATAATGCTGTCATCTCCCAGGGATGCAAAACTCTGTAAAATTAAGACGAATGAGCAGAAGCCTACCTCAATTTACAGCTTGCCAAAGTAGATTACATTCATCACCCTGATTGCACGCACATACTGTATTAGAGCAACCGAGTGGATGAGAGGGGGCAGAGAATGTCTTTTTCCACTTGAATTATATGAGATGCTCCCTTGGAGGTTATTTGGCTGATGTTGAAGAAACAAAGGAGGGGTTAACAAAATGTTCATTGCAATTAAAAAAAAACATCAACAGTTCCACAGAGCACAAAAAGCGTCCTTGGTGTTTCTGTATTTCCTGAAAACGAGGAGCTTGTTTGGGTTTCCTCTAACCATGCATTAACATCACAAGCAGCACCAATTAGTCACTACAGGTGCTTTCATTTCCTACGGAGCTGGGCAACCTGGGCGACTTTGCCAGTGTGAGGACAGTCAACAAGCTTGTTGGCTATGGAAATTTGAACACCGCTGAACTTGCAGCTGTAAAGAACCTGTCAGATTTCCACACAGCTTTAGACTGTAACTGTATTAGGATTAGTCTTACAAGGGAGCATTAGGTAATGTTGTGAATCACAGACCTCCTCAGTGATTTTGGTCCAATTACAATCAACCGAGTCTGTATTTTTATGGACAACTTGGACGCCATGCGTTTAAAAGAACCAGGCGGCTATTCGCTGCAGGCCTTTATTTATTTTTACACAGACCTGCACCAGGCCATTATTGTGATGACAGTTACTGTCCAACATATTTACAGTCAGTCGATTTAAGATTACAGTACACCCTTTTTTCTAACGTTAGCTAGCTCTCTTATTTTGACAGAAAACGGAAGTGCCGCACAGTTATTGTGCAGCTAACTGTTTACTTCTGCAAAAATAAGGTGAATAGCCTTATTTTGGGTTACCTCAATATACTGCAAATAATCGCCCCGGCGGTTATTCGGGTGGCCGTTTAATATGCAAAATGGGTGCAGACCCCAGGCGTTTAAAAGAACCAAGCAGCTATTTGCAGCGATTAATTGGTGAAATACGGTAATTTATTTGACTGAACTGACAACTTCAGGTAGACAGTCCCATCTTTGTAATACAGTACTGGTAAAAATTACAGATGTTCTAATCCCGTCCAAAGGGGTGCATGAAATTACAAACATCCCATGTTAATAATTAAAAGTCCAACGTCGTTTGGGAAACTAATCCCATCTGTCCCGTCTGAATAGGGATTATAAGTGGGTCTTCTAAACGTTTTTATTTACCCAAGAGAAACTGCCTGCCCTGCTTCACACTGATAGTTACATCAATCCTTGGAAGTACCGACTACAATTTTAATGTTGGCCCAAGATCCATTTCTCTAGAGAGAGGCTGTGAGTTTGCAGCTGAAGTGTTCATACTTTTTGTTGTCTCTAACTTAAACGTTTCATTTCATTTATGTGTTGTCTGGGTTTTATTCAAACATAGCAAGAAACACCATGAGAAAAATCTTTGAAAAAAGTTTATCTGACGTTCTCTTGTGTTAATAAGCCCGTCCCTGACCCACCACGCATATATTTTCAAAGCTCCAACTCTGAGTGCTAATTGCTCTCTGGTAATAAAATCATTAGCTGTCGTTACAGCTAATTTCTGAAACAGCTGTCAAATAAGGCCAGTGATCTAGAACATCAGAGACTAAGCATCTGGAAGAGCATCAAAGTTAAATTAGTTTTCATATCAATCAAGGTCAAAGTGGTTCAGGAAGTCATCTTTATCAGATCAAATAGCTCATACATCATCCAGTCCCAACGGATGAAATGAAAACTCTGAACATCCCTTTTTGAATTCAAAGTACATGCACATAAAAAGGTTTAGCGCTCTTGTGTGGCTCATACAAACTCAGTGAACTCCACTACATGCCTCTCTCTCATGCACGCTGTTCACTTTAGCTCTATTTTTTGAGAGAAAACATGTTAACCTCCAGAACACAAATCTATACGTTTAATATTGCCTTGTTCTGAGAAATTCAGTGGGGCTTTGCTGTGGAGCACTGTTAGAATCAACATTTTATTGTGATGGTTATCATATATATATATGGCAAATTTACTAGAAGACCCAAGCAATTTGAAAAAGGTTTAATATTTAATGAATGTTTCTTTGCCTGTGAAAAAACAACTGTTTAAGCAACTGCAGTATTTCCCAGTAGTTTGGCAGGCTTGTTCTGACTGAAAGAGAAAAGGAGAGGCTACATCAAATCAAACTGTTTTAATGGAGCTGGAATTTTACCAGTATGGATATCACATCAATGAGGAAAATGATGCAATCACAAAGACAAATTAAGGTCAGGTCTAAAACAACAAAAGAAAATAAATAAATAAATAAAACTGTTTTCTTTTTATCTTGACAAAATAGATGACATGCAAAGGTTATAAACTCACTTTTGCAATATTTCTGTGATCTAAAAGTTTTTTAACTTCATAAACTCAATGAAGTATTTCACACTGGGCAATATATGAGTCAGCTAGGCCATATCACTCCGATGCTTAAAGGAAATTTACAGTACCAAACTCATTCAATACCCTTTGATTCTTGGGGATCTTTAGTGACCACTGTGTCAAAGAAATGTGTTAACTGCAAACAACGAACAACTTCTCATGTAAAAGCATTCAACATTACATGCTCTGAATAAAACACAGTATATTGGACTGGAGTAAAGATACCACGGACATCCTCACTGATGGAAGTCAGCATATGGTGGGAAACGCTCAGAATCAAAATTGGTGAGAGAGCAAGATATCTGATCAGTGACTGAGGCAACACAGATGGAATAATTCTGACTTTGAGGATGAACTCAGACTTAAAGATGAACAACACCGAGGAGTGCACAGATAACACCTCTCGTGAACAGGTGGCCTGCAGGTGCGCTGGCTGATGGCCAGGTGTTCTGTCATGGTGGGCTGAGAGCAGGTCGGCGGTTCGGACATGGTGGAGCTCCCTTGGGTCGGCTTGGCTCGGTTCTGGATGCACCGTCAAGCCGGTACTCCAGTGAAGACAACATAGGAAGCTGTTAGGCATAGATCTATGTCAAAACCACACCGTACTGTTTGGTGGAAATTGCTTATTTCTCCATTTTTTGTTTATCTTCTTAAAGGGGAACAGGATGCATGCTTCTGCAGGATGAGGGACGCTGTCAAGGGAAAAAAAGCAAGGCCTGCTTGTCTCTTTCAGTCAGGATCTCTGC
Organism: Myripristis murdjan; assembly: GCF_902150065.1. Lineage (NCBI taxonomy): Eukaryota > Metazoa > Chordata > Actinopteri > Holocentriformes > Holocentridae > Myripristis > Myripristis murdjan. Next base: position 7,176,969 of record NC_044003.1, read on the forward strand.
AGCAGATGAATCTCAATTGAATTGCTGGCCAGTCGATTCTGCTCAGTTGCCACAGGGCACAACTGCGAGCAGTACCTCGTGGCAGGATCAAGGCGAGATCCTTCTTCTCCTGAGCTCTTTTCCTTCTCAGAAATCCAGATAAAGGGTCCATAGAGAAAAAGATTCTCATAGAAAGGGGTGTCCAAGAGGCTCCTATCATCAAGGTTGGCCAGCCCTGTGAGGCCAGCTCATTTACTGAAGGGCTCATTAACCAAATATAAACCTGAATAGGTAGGTTTAAAGTGTTTCCTTTAAAACAGTCATGATTTATGCTATCACAAGATATCAAGCATAAAACACTTCTGTCCAACCCAGCCTGAGCTATGTACGCTGTAGTCATGTGATCAGCAAAAGACAAAAAAGCAGGGAAATATAACAGGTGGAGAAAATATTGATCAGGGCTTGCAACCACTCCTACTGTTACTGCACACCAATTTAGTTCAGTTCATCCCATTTGATGATGACGACTATTTAGTGAAGCTTACCAACCTGTTGGTGTTTTAGTAATTTTTCACTTTAACTAACTTGTGTATCTGTGAAATTTAAACTTATCTAAATTTAAGTTTTCTGCCTTGTGCAAAACGGAAAGTAACACAAATAACCAAACAAACTAAATGTAAACATAAATACATTCTTCCCTAGCACAGGGTGACCATATTTTCAACCCCCCAAACCGGTATCCTTAGGTGCACAGTATGTTCATGCATGCCCACATCTATATGCTTATACACCCACCATAGGCATTTTAATCAGGAGGGGGGACAATTCACCCTTGGCTAAGCCCCGCCAATTTGTTGTTAACCGCTGCTACTCCATCAAGCTGTCATAGCCGGTTCATATGTAGACTTGAAAAAAATTACTTTTTCCATACTGTATTTCCAAACTGTTTATAAACATGGAAATGATCAAACTGATTTTCAAGACTTTGTGCAACTCTTAGCAACTCTTGGCTAATTTCTGAATCAGCTGTCAGAAAAGCCAGTGATCTATAACACCAGCGACTACGCATATGGAAGAGCATCAAAGTTAAATAATTTTTTGCGTCAGTCAAGGTCAAGTGGGTTTGCAGAGTCATTACAGCTCATAAATCATTCAGTCCTCATGGAAATGCCTTCATATCCCTTAGTCAAGACCTATTTACTAAATCTGCTCACAGCAGAGGTCATTGACTATATGTATATAAAAATGATGCTAGTTTGTGTGAAGAAAAGGGTGATATGAAAATTAGTACCAGAATCAGGAGAGGTGTAGACAAGACAGTTTTGCTCCAACTCACGGGCACATGTTGGTGAATGCCATCATTTCCACTCGGCCAGTGCATGCTCACAACTGAATCAGCCTAACTTCTCTGTATATCAAAGACTCTTTCATATGGTCAGATGGAGAAGTGGAGAATCGCCTCAAAAGTTTTTTTTTCTTAATTTACTGGTTTTGAAATGGAAGTGATTTTTTTTTCCCCAGAAGTTGAAGCCAGAAGAGGCCTCTTTTTGTGGCATCTCCTCTGGAGTGAAGAAAGCAGCCTGGGCTGCAACAGCTGAGGCAATGAACACTGTCCCTGAGGTGCACACAGTGGCGGAAATAGGGGGAATAAAGTATTTTGATCTTAAAGTGGATGCCAGAAGGGAGTGACAGAACAAAAGAAGAAGAAGAAGGAGGACACAGGTGGAGGGCAGTCACCAAGGATGAGAGGATCTTTGGAGAAATGGCCTTAGAAGGGAAGAAACAAGGGTGAGGGTGATGAGATTTTCAAAAACTTATTTTAATCTAGACACAATTTGATCTTCTACAGACTTTTTTATTGGACACTTTAATGTAAATTAAACACTGCAAATACTATTTAAATAGCAGATAAAAAGTAACAATGACTACTCCCCTCCATCAACTTCTCAATTAAATCCATTGATGTCCCAGATTTGCAGGCCAGCTGAATCGTGCAAGGCGACCACATGAATCCTGATCGAGGAGGTTCTTCAGAACCAGCCGTCCCACCAAGATGTTATGATGAGCACAAAGCTACTGAATCTACCACCTAAATACCGTAATACTTCAATTAGAAGCCGAGTTTTACTGGCCAGGTACGACTACACATTTTGACATTTAAAAGCCAGTCCCTATTAGAAGCCACATTACAGCAAACATTCAAATTTGATGCATCAGGTTATCTAACTCACTGCTTGCTGACAAACTATTGAGCAGGGGGCAGCTTTTCCTCCTTCCCTGCTAGCGAAAGGCACCTTCCTGTTGTCCTGTCACTTCCTGTTCTCTTTCCTGGGACTTTAGCACTTACCCAGCTGACTTGTAACTTTTAGAGTTTGCCATTTCCAATTTGAACACCATTGAGCTCAGATTATGTAACTATTCCAGCAGGTCTGACAGGGTCAGCCTCTGTGCTGCAGTGGACAGCAGGCAGGTGGGGTGACTCCATAATGTGGTTCATCTCTCACACAAAAAATATGTGAATTGACATCCTAATCTTTTCAGTATTTTTTTCTAGTTTTTGTTGAGCAAGATTTTTGTGCAAAAGGAAATAAAGATAATTGAGTTACCGCAGTGTGTGCCACAGTAAAAAGTGAGACTAGTCAAACTGGTAATCTTTGTGATTGATACTTCTGTCAATTTACACCTCTCAGTGTAATATAGTCCAGTACAAGTCCTCTGCAAACCACAACCTCAACAATAAACATGGAATTAACTTTACACATTCTCCACAATGTCAACACAAACTGAACATTAGAAAGTTTCTTAAAAGGTAGAATTTATGGCAGAACTGTTTATGGCAGAACTGCATTAGACTGTACAGGCGGATCTAATAAAGTGGACACTGGGTGTAAATGCAGTATCAGATAGTGACAGTGCATTTCTATGTGGCACCTGTGGAGTAAACACATATCATTGTTGAAGGAATCTTTAAGATACCAGCGACAGGATTAAAAATTCTGAATGATGTTTGTTGTCAACCTATCTTCTGTGTGCAGTTTTTTTTTTTTTTTTGGCCACACAGTACACTTCACTTGCTAATGAAACAGAGGGCTTTTGCACAAAGGCCAAGAGCATCGAGGTACTCTGCCAATGACGCAAGCCGCCGTGTTTGTCCCTGTCACTCCCGTGCACGGTGAGATGGATTCTCCTCACCACCGAGGGCACATTATCCATCTATGCACGTAAAGGTAGTCCGGTTTTATTTTACCAGCAGGTCTCTCTTTGCTTTGCTCTCGACAGGATATGAAAGATGAGGAGATCACAGACAGAGAGGGGCAGAAACCCAGAGTAGACACAATAGGAGCGATGGCTATCTGAGCAGCCGGGACCCGTGAGCCTTTGGTAATTCATGACGCATCAGGAAACTTATTTAGCGCTGCAGCCATTTGAGCTCATGCCTCAACCATTATTGAACACACAAATGACCGACAGAAGCAGAGAGGTGGGTGATAAGTTCAGATCATCAAGAAACCAAAGGCAGACATTTACCACAAACAAATGGTTGCAACTCAGGCTGGCTGTGTGATATGGACAAAATCTTCTATCATGATACAGATAATTTCACATCTGGAAAATGGCATAAATGATGATATAGTATGTTTTCTGTACATCTGAATAAAAAAAAAAATTATATACAAAATAACTCTGAGTCTTTGATAATTCTTTGACCTAAATACAAATGAAAATTCACTTATTTATTTAGAAGTGACATTGCACAGAAGTGGCTTGTATGTATGCATTGTCATATAACTCAGGCTTGCTGAGTCAGTATCTCCTTTGAAATCATTACATAAAACATGCTTTTAGAAACTTGCTTTCTTGTATTTGCTTAAGTTGTACTTACTTTTACTCTGTATATGCATAAAAGTAATTTTATTTTGAAGTAATTGTTTTATCATGTATTTTTTAGTATTTTATTTTGTTTTTAGCACCTTGTTTTTAGTGTCTTGCTTTTATTTATTATGGTATATTTATTATGGTTGTCTTTGGTTCAGGTGCAGGCCCACTTCAATTTTTATGTTCATTTTTTTTTTTTATTAATGATGTCATCCTTATTTTAAACTAAATTCTGTTTTATTATGTGTGCATGTGTTTTTATTTCCTCCACTGCTTTTTGGAGTTATTTTCTTTTATTTGTTCTTCTTTAATAGTTAAGCATTTTTCATTATTATGTTGTTATATGAAGTCAGGGCTGAACAATACTTTTCCCCACGCTTTTATAGACTTTTAGCACGTTTCCAAAACTACTCAAAAGCTGCAGTTAAATTAATTTTTCATACTAAACACGCAATTACACGTTTTCAAGAATTGTGTTGGATCACTGCAAGAAACTGACAACAGACATCTTCCATACACACAATTGCAGTGCCTATATCTTAAATTACAGTTGGCATCACGTTTGTCTACATTTGCAGACACTCTCCATTGCTCCATTACAGAAGGGAATTCAAGAGAGAATCAAAACAATTAGTGCTCAAAGTATTCAACTAAAATTTCAGGGGTATCTGTTGAGTTTTTTTCTCCTTACTATTATGGGCTCTAGTTTCCCGGCGCAGCGCGGGGTGGCGCAGTGAGGCGAACCCCGCGCAGAGCTAGTTTCGACCAGCGAAGCGGGAGAGGCGGACAGTGTCCAAGTTTCGCAGACGGACTTGCGCGGAGATGGGAGTGGCGGCGCAGCGGGGGGAGGTGTCAACAGATTCAACTTGGCGCAGTGACAGTTTCGTGCCAAAAGGCTTCGCCGAGGTGCGCCAAAAGCTCGCCATCTGAAACCACGTCTACTTTCCGCGCAAGGCGGAGCGGAGCCGGCGCAGTGGAAGTTTGGCTGCCTGGCGCACATCACCAAAACCTCACAATCAGCACAAACGGTGCCAATCTCCTTTGATCTGACATCAGCTGTGACGGGACAGTTGATATGGAGATATATGTATGTGCTGATTGTGATCGTAGCATTGAATAGTGTTTTTTTCGGTATTTATTGCATCGTTAATGTGCCTGACATTCCAGAAGCCTGCCTGTGAGGTTTTGGTGACGTGTCCGCACTGCTCGCCGGTCTCCGCTCCGCGCCTGTCTCCTGGGCTCCGCTCCGCCTGCGGCAATAGACCTCCTTGTCAGCTGTGTAAACTTTCATTACGCCTTCGCGCAGCGCATTTTAAAGGCGAGGACAGGGGCTCATTTGATTGGTTAAATGTGAATCGGCTGTGTCAAACCCACTCCACGCCTTCTCTCCTCCCTTGCGCCGGTAGGAGGGACGGTGGAGTACTTGCGCCACCGAGCATGGCGTGCCAAACTTGGAAAATCCGCCTGGCCACACCCAGTTGGCGAAGCGCATCTGCGCTACGCCCCCGCCTCGCCAGGTCTGCGAAACTAGAGCCCTATGAGACAGTCCTCATTACTCAAAACAGGAATTCACTCAAGTCAGTCAGCCAAGTCACTGTCAAGGGACAGAGGTTTCAGTTGAACTGCTTATTTTGGTTAGACTTGTGAAACACAGCTACTTCTAATTACTCAATTTCAGACAGCAATCAGACAGCTATTGGAGGAGAAAAAGTTTTAATTTCTTGTTTCACTGAGTTTTTCACTGGTAATACAATCAATAAATAAAAGCATAAGTGCCTAATTTAGTTATAAGTGCCTAATACATTTCACATACGTCTTAGTGGCAGTGTTTTTTCTGTACTGTGAACATTAGCTCTGCTTTACCTATGTAAATATTAAAATTCTCATTAAAAAGCTATTGCCCAGTGTTGGTCATGTCCAACACTCCCACTGTCTCCCCTGTATCTCAATGAACAATGTTTGGTTGAGTGTTGTCTCAAAGTTAAGCCAAGGCAGTGTCAGATGATATGCTGACATAACTTTGAATAAAGCACACGGTCATCTCATTGGCATTCTTCAGTCTTGCTTAGTCTTGACGTTTTTAGTGTCAGTCGAGTTTTGGTGCAATGCAAGTGGAAACTTCAGTGGCAGCCCTCTGACAGGATTCCTACACAGCCTCTTCTTCTGCATTCATTGCTTTTCCCAGACTAAAATTTCTTGACAAGATTTGAAAATTTGAGTCGATGACACATGTGATGTACGTTGACAGTGGCTGGCATTCCCTGTCAGCTAGGCCCTTAACACTCAATAACTGAAGATTTTTCTTCAGAATACCAAATTTCCTAGAAACGTCAGCAGGATCGACTGTGTTTGAAGACCCTGCAGGGCCCCAAAAAAATCATCTTCACAAGTTTCGTTTGACTGTGCGCCCTCTTCAAAGCCACTTTTCAACTGTTTCAAATGGAAAAGCACGACATCTAAGACAGAAATCAGTCAAATCTGCATTTCTGTCTTACAAGGTCTTAGACAGTTTCCAGTTTAAAATCCCACATTGTTACGCACTATAACTGTTTGTGTAGTGTACAGTCTGTGTTCAAAATAATGTATTCTGTGGCTGGATAATTTGCCTAGGCATAACCCACTCATACTCTTCACATTAAAAGATATCACAGTATGTGAGTAACAGTGGGTCTGCTAAAATGTGTTGGCTTTTATATATTCAGGTTGAACAATTTATTTCTTAGTTTTTCAGGACATTTAGTGCAATTCCAAAGCTGTAAGACCAAAAAGCTATCAGATATATTTTCGATGTATGTTGTTAGACTATTCAGACTTGTGAAGAAACCCTGCTTGGATGCAGAAGCCTTGAAAATGATTTTGCAGATGTGGGTGGTATGTCCACAGGGGATCTTGGATCTAGGCAGTGGCAGAAGTGGAGAGCAGACCCCCTATCCTCCACATGTAGAGGGCGAACAGGGGGAACTCGTTGGACAAGTGCAGGATATGGTGTTCAAGCTGACCCAGGAATGCTTCCTGCTCTGGAAAACGGCAATGTTTCATGACCCCTGACCCCATCTGCCGCCTGCCCGGTACCTCTGACTTCTGTAGGAGCTGCTCCAGGATCCAGAACAAGTGGAACGAGTTCTCATACTGGTTCACAGCAAACTTCTGAGGCCCTGTGCTCCCCTCCTGTGGAAAAAAACAACAAAAACAATGACATTAGGGCTCCATAATCTCTTGAAAAATGTAAGAGTGAAAATCCTTCCATCCATTTTCCACATTCAAGACACCAATCCAGGTAGGCGGATAGAAAATGAACGACTGGATGGATGGATGGACAACACAAACTTAAAATTTCCACATCAAAAAATAATGCATGGTGTTCTGGTGCATCTCAGAATCCCAGGCCAACAAACAAGCTAAATCTTCAGAACTGGCAGCAGATGTCCTCATTTTCTCTGTGCCTTTTTTAAATAGTTTATAAGTCATACAAGGGGAGAACAACGGTCAGGCAACAGCTGAAAATGCAGGAAAATGCAAGAAAATGCTGCAACTTGTTGCAAGCAAACACAAAATGGCTTTGTAAGATGGACTGGCGCGGAGTGGCTCAGGAGGTGGAGTAGTTGTTTAGTATTTGGAGGGTTCCTGGCATGATCTGTCGCTCATCCACAGAGCGTATCAAAGTGTCACTGAGCAAGACACTGAACCTCTAACTGCTCCTGCTGAGCAGATTGGCACATTTAGTGCATTTATGTGTGTCAATGAGAGGCAGACGTCGTAAAGCAACTGGAAACATCGGCAGACTAGAAAAGTGCTGAATAAATAACTTGATTGTTGACTTGATTGTTTGCAGGTGGTATTAGTTCAAGTTCAAGGTCACATTTTATTGTCCCTGATGGGGAAATCTGATATGCAACAAGACATACAACACAATACACTCAAAACCAAAGCCTTGTTATTTAAATAAACATGAGTTAGAGCATTTCTTTCAAGCTGTTTCGATGTGCCTCTGTGTGTGGACACACGCTACTCTTTCTGTATGTAAAAATGTGTGTTTGTGTGTGTGTGTGTGTGTGTGTGTGTGTGTGTGAGTGAAAGAGCTGCCACAAAGAAAACAGGAGCCAGATGGCTGTCAGGTATTCCTCCAGGCTAAGACCTTCAGAGAGCTGACAGAATGTGACAACAACACCCCTCACCTCTTGCACACACCCACACGTGCGCGTGCACACACACACACACACACACACACACACACACACACACGCACACACACACACACACACACACACACACACACACACACACACACACCACTCAGACCTCCTGGGTAGGGTAGGTCATTTAGCATTCTGCTCTAGAAAACTAGAACACTATTCTCTTAATCTCACAATTCACTTTTGCCTGCTTCAAAACTTCCTCCAACTTTCCCAGTGCTCTCTTCTCTCCAGTGACTGCGCAGTTTAAAGCTTTACTAACCTTTCCAAGACAGGATTTCCCAGGTGACAATGAAGCAATGTATGACATAACCAGCACGACAGAGCAGTTCCTCTTTGCCTTAAATAAAAATATCGTTTCCCACTACGTTTGCACCGTTTTTTTTAGCAAAGAAGAGGTCCAAGGGGAGAGATTAACATAGTAACCCCCGTAATTACTACAATAAATCAATCAATAATTAATACAATGCATGCACTGAGCAAGTCAAACCAGGTGAAAAATAGATTCTAATGAGGATTCAGTGCTGGATGAATTCATTTCTTTGCTAAAATTCCTTAGGGGCCTATTCCTTACTCATTACCATACATTGCTAATGAACATACAGAGTAGCGTGCACTCAGAAGTGTATATGGAGTACAGCTGTAGCTAATTAATTTAAAAAAAAAAAAAAAAAATCAATTAATCTACTGGTTATTTTTTGGTTAGGGATGTTGGGAATAGGGTGGGGGCAGCTGCTATTACCATGTCAATATAGAATAAACTGTCTACATTGGGAAAGGGCTGAGTGCAGTGTTTCCCCTACATGCTACTGTGGTTGGCCCATCGTGGTGAGATCACAACCTGCTCTGCTAAATGCTAATGTGGCTAATTGCTGCCAAGATGCACCGTCATGATCAAAGAGTGAAATAACATGTAGTTACAGACAGAGACAGAGCACATATAGATACACTGCTGCCTATAGTGGTCCAAGAGTATTTCTTGTCTTTCAGTGGCCTCACTGCTGCTGAAAACATGCCCCGCAAATAAGGCTGAGCAATATATAATGTCAATACTATATCAACATTGTGATATGACACTCGATATTGTGAGGAATTTTAGATACTTTAATATGGTGAATGGCATAAATGTCGACTCAAAATAACTGAAATAGTCTTTGTCCATGATTAAGATTAATATCGTTATTAGGAGATCCAAGTTAAAAGTAAAACACCGAGGAAACACACAGGGTACACACTCATTGTAAGGGCAGCTGTCCAAAAGCATCACATCACATTTTCTCCACTGGAGGCTCATCCATTAGGAAACTTCCCACATTCTCACGCATGTAGGGACCCCCTTTACAGCACTGCATCATATTTTATCCACTCGAGGGGCGCTTCTCCATTAGAGGAGCACCTCATTTATTATCATCTATTATTATTATTGTTTATTTACTGCATGACGGGGCACTCTAGAGGGCATGCAATCTTTTTTTTTCCCCGTGTGAAGGGCAGACAACGGGGCACTTCCTCTCGATTGTGGCACTTGAGGGCACTTTAGTGATACTTTTTCAAGCATGGGGGCATCGGGGTATGCCTAATGACGTAGAGGAATCTTTGCAGCTCTACTGTGGTGAGGGTGATGTGGAATAATACACTGCTTACTCTATATTTAGCTTTATTCAAACCTTTTTGGCAGAAATAAACTTTCTCCTTTTCATGTCTTTCCAGTGAGACATTGTTGTTTTGGATGATCATGCACAATGATGAAACTGGCAATGCGTGACACATGAATGTGAAAGAAAGACAATAAGATACAAAATCTAAAATCAATTAAGCCATTCTGAATTTTTGCCAATAAAATGAATTTTTATTTTTTATAACCCCAAATTTGCACGTTAAGACCTATATATGGTGCATTGTTTTTTATTTTGAACTTGCCACAGTGTTCTGAGGTATTCCCCCGTCTCCTCCAGGGTGGAAAGGACGAATTTTTGTCTGGATTAACATGTGTGGGGGGGGAGGCTGTCTGCAGCACGATCTGGCTCAGCGAATCATCACTCAGAAGACGATCCAAGCCCTGTCCATGTGCAGATGCTGGATGCACAGGATGTTTATTAAACCCAGCACGTGATAAATTTTCTTTTTTTTTTTTTTTTTTTTTGTCAACCTCTATGTACCCTGCTACTCCCTTTTGATGATCCCTTGAAAACCCAACCAGCTTGCGTGTGAGATAAAGCTGTGTGAATAAAAGCGTACTGTTACACATATTGCAGGGCTTTTGCTGTGTGAGAGAAGGAATGTACCAACGGAATTAATTTTGAGCAAGAATACACAACATAATAAGAAGGTGGAAGGCATTGATTTGCATATGAATTTAAATACGAATCCCTGGGTACTGAACATTTTAGGCCTTTGTCTTAGGCCACTCATGCCTTTATATCACGATGCAAGAGGAGGCTAACAGTGAGCACTTGGAGCACCCAGCCAGTATCCTGCACTCAGAAACAATAAGAAGAATGTAGCACCACCACTGTGCTACATCACAGCAGTAGGGGGAAAGAGAAATAATACCCACTTTTTCAAAATGGGTGAACTATTTCTTTAAGGCAAGGACTCAATCAGGCAAACCATAGTTTCATATGATAACTGTATTTTTGTTTGTGGTGGGTGTAAAGTCCTGTTATCCCTGTATGAATGTGGCTATGTTTTCTGAAACATCAATACAATGGTCATCAATACAAATTGCAGTATTGCACATGAAAATGAGCGATTCTGACATGTTTCCACATTGGCAGAAAAAAAGATGGGAAGGAAACTAGAAAGGGGAACATGTTAGACAGGAGTAAAATAAGTAAATAAAATAATAATGTGCAGAAGGACATCTGAGAACACACAACTTGTAGAATTTTTGAAGCAGATTGGCAAGTCAGTGCTGTTTCCCACTCATGTCAGCCAAGTGTGAAAGAAAGGCCATATCCTCAACAAAAATGGATGACTGAAGAATGAAAAATGCTCCATGGCCTGACAAAGCCTGGTTTCTGTTGTGGTGAGAATTTGGCATAAAAAACATGAATCCATGGATCCACCATGCCTGATAGCAACAGGCCAGGCGGTATAATGGTGTGGGAAATGTCTTGTTGGCACACGTTAAGTCCCTGACTACCAATGGACTGTCATTTGAATGCCGGAACATACCAAACTGATGGTGTTGAGCAGAAGGACTACCCTTAATTGAAAGGATACTTCCAGGAATATACTGTGTTGCGAAGCATACATTATCTCACAATTTTTCAGGAACATGACCGTGATGCAGTCCTCAGAACTCACCCAAACAGAGACCTTCGGGATGAGATAGAACGGGATGCTGGCAGCATGAAGGCACTGACAAAAAAAATCTGGAGCTGTGTGACTGCATTTTTGAGTTTGCATGGACCAAAATCCCTGTGGAACATTTCAGTGACTTGTTGAATCCATGCCTCGAAGAATTCAGACTTTTCGGAAAAGCAAAAGGGGCTCCCATCTGGTACTGGCTTGATGTGCCTAATGAAGTGGGCATTGGGTGTATTTATCAGGCCTGTATGCATGTGTGTCTCGTCTCTGCTCCTAGCAGTTGTTCAGTTCTGTGTCAAATGATGAGGTGAGAGTCCATGGGAGAAAATAAAATTCTGAAAATGTACAAGGACCGCCTTTTCTAAACTACTAAATAAGGATCACCCAGACAAGAACTTATTCATGGACTTATAGAATGGAATACACATTCACTTCAGAGAGAGAGAGAGAGAGAGAGAGAGATTAAGTACAATGTGGTGCCTATTTCAGTGCGTGGCTGTGCTCCCTGAAACGGTTTCAAGCTGAACCCCCCCAGTATCCTGCTTTTAGCACCCACCAGTCTATTTAATGAGTTGAGCAATCCAATTACAGGGCAACCCTCCAAAACAAATAATCATCACTTGCATAATATGCTTAGGCTACGTTTCTGCTGGTGAAAGAATTATGAGCACACAAGTATTCAGTCAACAACTGCAAAATGAGAATTACACTGAGTAGACAATGTAGGCACTTGTGTTTCTAACACGTACATAATAATACACTGTTTCCTCCTCTGGATTCATTCAGTAGCAGTTCACTGTCAGAACAACAACACTACCAACACTAGAACAGAAAATGAGAAATTAAAGGTCCCACAGCGCCAAAATGTGATTAGTTTGAATATTGTTTTTGTTTTTTTAAACAAATGTGTAAAAGCTGTGAAAATGTGAGGTGGCTTACCACTTCCGTTCCTCTAGTTCACCCACACCAGGCTACCTTGTGGGTTGATATACACCTAGGCAGTCTAGGTTTTGACAATTTCTACCACCACAGTTTCACATTGTTGAAAAAATAATGTCATTGGGCGCCCCGGCAGCTCACCTGCTTGAGCGTGTACCACTCATTGAGGCTAAGTCCTTGCCACAGCAGCCAGGCTTCAAACTTGAGAACAGAAGAATATAATGTTGTTATTATTGCTGTTAAGATTGTTGTAGCAGTCTTCACTGCCTTATGACTATTTTTCCTGCATGCACCAGGCTGCCACTCCTCCCTGCTGCCACACACACACACACACACACACGTCCCAATGTGCAGTCCATATATAGATTAGAAAATTTGCTGCAAATGATCTCTCGCATTACATTATGTTCTGTCACAGATTAATGCTGTCTAAACTGTGAAAACAAAAATGAAAGTGAAACTTCAAACTCAACAATTTGCTCCAAACTTGCGATGAATGACAATGGAGTTTGAAAAAGCTTGAAACTGCCCACCACTCAGTGAGTTAAAGTGGTGGGTGCAGTGCAGACTAGTCTATCTCCCTCCTAACAAAAAAGGTTTCTGCTGCTGCTGCTGTTTCGATATGAAAGGACAATACAAGACATGAACTCACAATGACCCCCACAGTGACTTATGATGAATACATAGCCTTGAACAACTTAAGGTTATAATAAATGTAGTATAAACTTAACAGATTGCAATGGCCCAATTCACGTACAATACAGAAGTGAACAGGAAAGAGGAGTGGGGAGACCAGAGTCAGGGATAAGAGGTAGAAAACTGTTTAGGTTTGTTTTTCCTTTAACAGCAGAGGACTGTTTTCAGAATTTGGTGCCTGTGTAGCTACAGATGTAGCTATTGCTTAAGTCCGAACTTTTGCTGCAGGCGGAGTCCAAAATTAACTTTTTGGCTTACCTGCCAATGTGGCTCGTAGATGGAAAAAAATTACCGGCCAGACAGATTTTGTTTTCCCATTATTACTATTTAGCATGTCTTCTTGGTCTCATATGCAGGTCTCAATCAATATTACAGTAGTGTGCAGTAATAGCAGTAACTTTAGCTGTATGCAGAAATGTTAATTAAACTGTTTCAACACTAGTGTAACACATTTGCATTAATAAATGCATTTGCATTAATAAATTCAGTGGTATTTGTCTGTAAGTACAAGCAGCATCATTATTCGTATGGGGAGTGTAACAATCATAAAAGTATTAATAATAACAACTAAATCCTGTTTTCTTTGTCTTTCTTGGGGGCTCTACGTCCACAATAAATTTCCACATTGGTGGGTTTGTTTCAACTGCCTGGATGACAGGTGCCTCATGTACAGTAACAAAAAAACTGCATGGCTTGATGACTGACAAAATTACATACTACAGATGACACCTGCAGCTCAGCAGATCTATCAGATAAAAATGACAGCAAATCAACAGCTCTCTTCAGTCCCTCTACAAAATTCATCTTTTTCTACTGGCCAAAATGGCGGGTGGTCTCCATAATTTACTCATCTGAGACTAAATTTACCCACATTTGGTGACAAGCGAGTGTAATTTTGGACCATGACTGTAGGTTTGCTCGACTCTCTCTTACTTCTCTCTTTTCCACACATGCAAAGAACTGTTTGCTGACTTGTTGCGAGATATTATTGTCTTGTGCTACGAAATGCAAATTTAGTTTGTTTATAGGCCGATAACTTTCAAGAAAGAATTGCCAGCTGAGCCAATGCAGGATCGATACAGGAAAAATGCACAAACAGGGGTCTTACACAGTGGCCGCTCATGTATAAGGTACATACAAACTCAGCATCCTACTTTCAAATCCCCTTCCGTTTGAGCCCTTGTGAAATCTAGCCCACAGAACAGGGCACAGGAGAACAAACCAAACACTAATAAAACAGAACAGAGCAGAATGGCCAATGTGATGAAGATGACAGCATAAGATGAGATGGCAGGGCCATCTGCATGCAGCCTAACAAGAGTCCCATTCTACGTGAGAGGACGAAGCAGCAGGAGAGACTGATTGAGTTGTTGGCTCGTTAGCTCTCCTTAGGGGTCTGGCTGGCTGACAGCGACAGGCCTGGCTACTGCCTTTAAATAATCCTCATAAACTGCATCCTCCCTGTGCACTGTACTGGATAGGTCCCCACTGTGTGAACAAACCACAAAGTCAAAATTCCCTTCATCTTTGAAAACTGCTGATTCTAAGCTGAGGGCAGGACATGAGGTTTACATCGGGGTTGGGGTTAAGGTGAGGGTTAGGTCTATAATCAACTTTCCTGGTGGGCTTGATGAACAGCTCTGGCTTTTGCGGCTTGGCAAGAGGACAAGTCTTTGATTATCTGCAGAAGGTTGGCCCTGTAAGAGAAAGAGATTACTGGTCCTAAAACAATGCCCCCCCACAAAGCAATAGTAAGTACCAATTCAGTACCAGAAGATTTATGTCACCAGAGAACAAACTATTAACTGTACCACTTTTTTTCAATCCTAGCAGCAGAATGTGCAAACACAAATAGCAGTTATGTACTGTCTGCATGTAGTCACTGCAGGTGTTGTATATAATATAATATAATATAATATAATAAATGCCAGACAGCATGTTTGGACAAACAAGTCAAATATGTTTTTTACACAAATATGAATTAATGAAGATGCTTTACCTTAACAAGTTTAAATTAAATTAAATCAAAGCCACTGAGTAAAGCAATGAATCAGATTCAAATATTCTAGCATCCAACAGAATCTAATATTAAGCAGGGTCAGTTGGGTCACTATGTAATTTCATCATCAACCTTCATCATCAGTACCTATTCTCCCACGCTGAACTGTCATTACTCAAATTCTCATTATGGTGGTTTGAAAGCACAATGAGGAATGGTGCATCAGGAGCAAGTGTTAAAATGATAAGCAGCTGAACATTTATCGGTTAGGCGGCTCTTGGCGGAGTAATCTGAAATAGGTACATGTGCATATTACAGTGTAATAGAATTACAGTAGCTGATGTTTTCTGTTATAATTGAGGCGGTCACAAACCTGGGATGCCACCATACCTGCCCAATTACAAATGAACAAGAGATTATAAAGAAAAGTGGCATGGACTGGGATATAGCTGCAGAGTTTTTGTAATCTGTCATGTATTTAAAATAGAGATTTGGGTGGAGAGTGGTGAGTCAAAACAAACACAATTCCTGTCCCAGATGCTCTGTCTAAGTAAGATGGAATTGCCTTTCTTGAAATGTATTAACCATTTCTGGTTTACACAGCACATGCATTTTTAGGCCATACACAAAGATGGCATTTACCCTCGCCTCCTGTTCACTCCCTCCATGTCTCTTTTGAATCATTTTGAACTAACAACTGTAGGACTTCACAGAATTTGCAATGACAGACACTAGGCAAAGTCTCCCGCTCGGAGGTGCCTTTCCCACACTAACCAACTCACAACACAGCGCTTAGCAAGCCAAGCTGTCTCAAACTGATGTGCTGAAACAAATGGCTTCTGTAAATTACCAAACCGCTGTCAATGATCGCGACGTAACTGCTGCAAGCTCAATTTTGCGTAGGCAGAAATCAATGTATTGCATTGTATCTTCACAAACAAAGACCCATCACTTTCAAACAGTCACAAATCGTTGAAGAAAGCATTTATACAAGAATTCTGAGTTTTAATTTATGTAACTTGTAACTATTGTAAATGCCTAACTCTAAATGGCAGTGGTATTGAACCTTGGCAATGCTGCTTATTTCAGACAGCCTGCAAATACTGTGCTGGAACTAATCTTTTAATTTGTTTAAAGCTATATTGCAAAAAAAAAAAAAAAAAAAAAGTTTTCTCAACAAACAAGAAAACTGAAGACAGCAACCTCCAATTCAATGCACAGTCCCCCTCATTAACATCCTCCACGCTAATGGGAAAACCTGTTATAGACAGTAAGTCATGCACTGCATGATTTACACTAGTAACACTGGTTACCCGCCCAAGCCCATTATAAAACACTCGCCAGTCTAATTCGTTCAGTTGGCTCAGATAGTTCTCAGTGCTAATGAAACCAACACAGATCACTCGGAAAAGGTGACTCAAATAATAGAGAGTTAAAGTTTTATGTGCCTAGATGCAATTAGACAGCACCACCAGCATTCAAATGGCATTGTTCTTAAATGGGCAAACAAAATTTCACCGAATAAAAATGGCAACATTTTAATGAACTGCTCCAAACATGCTTGGTGTACAAACTCTTACTCTTACTCTTAGTATATTAAATGCTCAGACAGCTTAGGACATTTTCACATCTCGTTTGATCCGGACTTTCGGACTTTTCAGTTTGATCCGAACCTAAATTACAGGTGTGAAAGGTGCCGCGGACCACAGTCCGCACCAAGGACCAAAATTTGGTCTGACCAAAAGAGGTGGTCTCGGTCCGGACCAAACGAACCATGGTTCGGACCTTCTGCAGTGTGAAAACAACTGTTTGTATGGTTCGGACCTTCGTATCAATGACAGGAAGTTTTTTTCTTCTGCTGCTCTCGATTTAATTACGGTACAGGAAGTTACGTCACGCTAACCAGCTGGTTACCATGGTTATGCGTCTCCGACAGCATGCTAACTTTAGCTGCTAACGTTAAACGTTGTTGTGACACGCAAGGCGCAACGTTAGTCGACTCGTGTCCGTTATTATGCTGAATGAAAAGTGTCGCACGGTAAAATGTATAGCACTATAGAGACAAGTTAATACATCACTACTGACAGCTCATCTTTTTAAAAAATATTCCCACACTCACCTTCTCTCCGGAATACACATTGCCATAACTTGCAGGACTGTATGCCGTTTTCTCCTCCTCTCGATAAAGTTTTCGCATGATGAGGAGGCTCATCTTGCGAATAGCAATTACTCTGATGTATTGCTCATTAACTTGATGCTGCTGGTAGCAATATACCAACAAAAGTATTAGAATGGGAAAAAGATGGCTCGCTCCAGTGCCAGCTTTACCTATGTCGCCGACGACTCTACCTATGACGCCGATAAAATCCTGCGGGTATCCCTCCGGTAAACAACCGCTGCCGGCGCCCCTCCGTACGCTAGCGGCGCCCCTCCAACAGATGGCGCCCTAGGCCTATGCCAAAAGCCGGCTCTGGCTCGCTCGATTCATTTTCTGTAAACAGGAAGTAATACTGATGTCAGATGCCGGCCGGCCAGCCCAACAACTCAGCGTAACCAAAGCAAAATGAGCCGCGGAAGTGCATGGGGAGTTGATGCGTCCTCTAATGAGAAGAATAAATTTCCCATGTATGTTTGTCTTGTAAAGTCTGTTACTCTATTTGCAGTGTGAAACCAAACCAACCGGACCAAATGTATTACAATGTAACAGAATCGCGGAGTTTGGTTCGGACCTTGGTTCGGACTTTCAGGTGTGAAAACGCCCTTAGACAACATCTTTCTGGGTCTATCTCAGTCAACCGCAGCCTGAACTTCCTGACACAGACAACAATCCTGGCACAGGTAGCGGTGTTGTGAGAAACTGGTCTGGCAAAACAAATTAACTTTTTTCACACTGTACAAAGAGAAGTCAAAGCCTAGATAGCACTGAGACACTGTGGCTGCTGTTATGGTCAGACTTTTTGGAAGTAAATTCATGTACCACTTTTTTCCTTTAGTTTTAGTAAATAAATAAATACAGAAGAAATTTAAATATACCCTGGTTTTCTGATTATTTCCTTGATTCTACAAGATTGATTTGATTACATTTCTTAATCCATCAAGCATCATGTATTTTTTATGCAGTGAGAATGACATTTTATTTCAAGCAAGGTGTTACATTTAGCACACAGTGCCTTCTTTACAGTGCATTTTACATTATGTGCCACCAATTTGATTATACTGGGAGGTCTGACAGACTGCTTTAGAGCTCAAATGGAGATGTTTTTGAGGACAAAATAAGAATGTTTTTTTAAATGGCAAGCAATACACAACTTCTGTCCAGTTCCAGTATCATAACAGCATAGTTTCAATAAAGCATAGTTTGAACAAACTGTGTGCTGAATTTTTAACTGTTGTAACATTACATTTAACGATTCTCAGTTTTAACTTTTTAACAATTGGAAATTCTAATTTTCCCAGTTATATTTTAAAACCCTTCAACTAAAGAGCTGCGATGCAATGTCAGTAAAGAAAAAATATTTTGTCATTAAATGGGAGATCCATTATTATGCCCACCAGGTGGCAGCCTGGAGGAGATCATGCATTTGATTGTGTGTGTGTGTGTGTGTGTGTGTGTGTGTGTGTTTGTGTGTGTGTGTGTGTGTGTGTGCGTGTGTGTGTATATATGCGGCTAATCTCATAAACTACTGGGCCTGACTGATCGGCCTGACTTTTTTGTGCAGTTATGACAGTACGATGAAGCTCAGGTGGTTGCGGTAATTCAAAACCTTTGAAAAATGTTTCATTCATGTGACTCTGTTCATTCACTGTCTAGCTCAATCAACCACCACTGTTCTCTCCCTCTCTCTCTCTCTCTGCACACTACTGGATGAACCTTGCTTGGCCATTGTTGTTCTCTCTCACTCTCTCTCTACTTTGCATTATACTGGATTGCTATGCCACTCTCACTTCATTCACTGTCAGTGTTGTTCAATATGCAATACAACTATATAAAAATAAATAAATAAATAAATAAATAAAAATAAAAAAACTTGGAAACCCTATGTACAAAACATTTGGCTCACCTGTTCCTTTGACACACTTACCAGGTAAAACCTGCTGAAAGCCATAACCCCTGGATTGATTTCAACTGTTAAACATTATACTTGGTTTCCGTCGCTGTTAATGTCCA
Source organism: Myripristis murdjan (assembly GCF_902150065.1). Taxonomy (NCBI): domain Eukaryota; kingdom Metazoa; phylum Chordata; class Actinopteri; order Holocentriformes; family Holocentridae; genus Myripristis; species Myripristis murdjan. Next base: position 7,196,131 of record NC_044003.1, read on the forward strand.
CCATGTCACTTTCCTTTTGATTTCTGTTAAGCTTTAATTTTCATTTACTGCTCTTCGATTTTGTGAAGAACTTTGTCACCCCAGTTTGGAAAGGTACTTACCTTAATCCAATTCAATCACTGTAGATAAAGGGGAGGAGAGAGGTTAACAGAGGATTTTTAATCCTTTAAGACAACTGAGACATGCATTGTGTAGCCTGTGGGAGGGAGACTGGGTAAGATAAAAAAAAGCGCCTTTGAACAGGAAAGTAGGCGCCAGGCGTGCTGGTTTGAGTCAAGAACTTGAGTCCTGCTGGGTTTTCTGAAGCTCAGCAGTGTCCAATGTGTATCACCCAAAAAGCGCATCCAGCCAACAAAAGGCTAGTGGTAGAAAATAGGCCATTGATGAAAGAGGTCAAAGGAGGCTGACACAAATTCTGTAGAGCAACAAACAATCCAATGCTAGTAAACTGACAATCCACTACAAAACTGGTGGCAAAAGACCAATAAAGGAATACACAGCTTAATGCATCTTGACACAAGTGGGGTATGGCAACTAACAACCGTGCAGTTACACGTCTTTCAGTAAGGAAAAAAATAAAGGCAGAGCGACAGAGAAATGAGAAGCAGCATCTGCAGTGGGCTAAAGAACAAAAATACTGGACTCTACAAGACTGTAAAAATATTGCCTGCTGTGACTAATCATATTTCCTGCTGTTTCACACACATTGGAGGGCTATGGTTTGGGGAAAACCACCTGAATCTTTTGTCCACTATGCCACGTGACAATACTGCAGGGTAGGTAGGTTTGTGCTGAGCTAGGGGGTGTTTTCATGGCACACATTTGGTCCTTTGATAAAAGTGAAGCGATACTTGAAGAGGATATCTGACCATCACTGCCAGTGGAGTGGATCCATTCAGAAAAATCCATCTGAATTATTGGATTTTTTTTTTTTTCAGCAAGATAACACTCACATTGTGACAAAGCTCAGGCTCGTCATTTGTCGTGTTCATGGTGCCATTCTGTGACAGATGGTCACCAGATCTTCATCCTCCTGGACTTCTGTGGAATGAGATGGAAATGGATATCTACTGCCAGCCAACTTAGCATAACAGTGGAAAGCCCTGGAATCAGCACAGACCAACAAACTTTCAACAACTTATTGAGTCAAAGCCCCTGTAAACCAAGGCTCTTCTGAGGGACAAAAGGGGGGCAAGTCATTATTAGATATATCCCTAATAACATTTTGTTTTGTTTGTTTTGTTTGTACGCTAGTGTATATTCAAGGGAAAATTGGCAGGAGAAAAAACTGCATCAGGTAAACACAGAAGTTGGAAAAGAATGGCATAATAATGTGCTACATAAATGAGAAAGCAAAGCCAATTTTCTGCTTTTTCTAATGCTCCAACAGTGCAGCAGTCCAGCAAGCTCACAGACAGATCTTTTGTAAGTGTTGACCAAACAAAGCAAAGTCAGCTGCTTATTGCCTCTGCTACAAGATTCTTGATCTAAATCACCAAGACGGACCAAAGAGAGCAGGAGGGTACATGCTTTGCCTAATTCAGTTCTGACATTATTGACAGATAACACAAATTCAGCTTTATAAACTGGACATTTACTTATTTTTACAGTGGTTCAAAAGTGTATAAGGCAAGCTCGACAGAGTGAAACTGCTCTTTAGCTGGGAATTATTAAACCTAGTCACTCTGTTATTGATTGATATTCATCGAATTGATGAAAGTTAAAGTTATTTCGAAAATGTAACTAAAAATCTATCCATGTCGGCTGCAATTCGCAACAGGCTATGCTCATGCAAATAAGTTAAGATGGCACAACATAACAGGAACACATACATGAGTTCTCGAACGCATTGCTGCCAATGTTGAACTGCATGTGAAACTATATCTTTTTGTGACGGAATCAACGGCATATGGTAGTTTTGATATGCCCTAGTGCACGCTAGTTACTAGTTATGAGACACACACACACACACACACACACACACACACACACACACACAATTAGGCATGTATATATTTTTCGAGGGATGCAGAATATTGGATTTCTTGCCGATATCCAATAACTTACAACTCTTTTGGCCAATGCCAATACTGATACAGATATATGTACATATTTTTTTCCACCTAATTGCTGTGGTGGAATTCAAATTTTATTATGTCTGCTCTTACTGTGAAAGCCCACTGGCAGATGCACAACGCTTTTCAAAATGTACACATTCACTGGGCAAAATAAGAAAACTACTTCAGCTTATGTGACACAACCAGGGCAGATTTGATCTATTTCCCCTATCAGCAAATCATATCAGCAGAAATGCTCATTTCGGGCCGACTGATACTGATGATGTGCCTTTATTACCGTCTATCCCTATATTTTACCGGCAATGTGTTGGATTTTACAGTCAAATGAGTTACTTGTATTGCTACTGTATTGGGAAAGTAGAGAGCTGTGGTAAACTATTGTAATAAACTGTTTAATCAGATATAATAATCAGCTGATCTCCATGATTGAAATATCAGGAGAAATTGTTGTTAGTGATGTAAAATTTAAATAAATAAATAAATAAATAACAATCAAAACATACACTGATGTGCCACTGATGCAATTCAAAATCCTCTACTACACACGAATCTTGCCGTGGTGTAAATCATTTGTACAGTAATTAGAGTACAGTAATTAAGTGATTTGTTCAAGGTTGTTTTCCTAATCATGCAATAATTGGCAGAGGGACAATGGACTGTCAATTGGACCGTATATGTATGTGCACGTGTGTGAGCATGTGCCTATCTACCTCGTAGCGACGATAATTTAACCATCTTGTGGCCTAAGGCTTCTATCATGTATGTTTAACTTGTTTTGAAATTTATATCTAACAGTAGCTTCAGCACTTCCTCTGTCAGCATGTAAAATATACTATGGACAGCTTGTGAGCATTATAGTAGGGCTGAAATAATTACTCAATTCACTGATGAACCAACTGTCTGAAAATGAACCAACTGTAATTCTGATAATTGATTAATTGATCATTTCAGTCATTTATTAAGTAAAAATACCAGTTTTTCGATGCTGGTAAGTAAACATTTTAAGACATCACTTTCGGCTCTGGTAACTTGTTTTTCCACTTTATAGACAAAAACGCTTCATTGGTTAATCAAAAAACAATCAACAGATTAAATGGCAATGAAAATAATCATTAGTTGCAGCCCTACATTATTGTATTCTCCATAGAAGAATGACGGCAGCTGGTCAACTAGGGAGCCAGAGAGCCGAGATCACATTCAAAGAAACTGAGAACTAATTAGGGCTATTAGCGTTGCCAAGAAAGTGTCGTCAGACTGGACACAATCTGTACTTTCTCCACAATCTTCCAACCTTTTTTTTCCCTTCCCAAACTCCACAACCTGAAAAGGGATCAGCTCATTTTCCGGGGATTTGGGAACGTGCAAGGCCACAGACTTGGCAGTGAGGTGGCTGAGGACCTCCACTGTGCTACAGAGGCAACTCCTGGATCTGTATGCAGCCTGGGAGCCTGAAGCGCCGCAACCCAGATAACATCAGCCGCCCTGAGATTATAAAGCAGTGCCCTGAATGGGATTTAATCGTCCATTTGATTAGGCCTGGAGCTCGTTACTGTTCTGGCTGAGCCTCAGGCAAACCAACAGCCTGAATCTGACGGAGGGAGAGTCAGTGGCACACAGAGGGAGAAAGGCAGAAAGAGAATTAGTACAAGTGAAAGGCAGGTACGCAGACAGACCACTGTATAGAGAAAGTGAGACAGATGCAGAGGAAATGAATGAGCAAAATGCCAAAACAGAGGAGATGGACAACAAATGAGGGATGCAAATAGGGGGAATAACAAAGAAAGAGAGACAGAGAACAGATTGACATAGAGAGAAGGAGAGAGAGTCAGACAGACAGAATGCTAGAAATACAGGAAACAGGAGTAGGAGAAACAGATAAAGAATTGGAAGTGAGAGACGAATAGGTGGGAAGAGAGAAAGGACGCATGGCGGAGGCAAATAGACAGAGAGAGAGAGGGAGAGTATGAGAGGAAAAAAAATGAGAGGGAGGCTGACAAAGAGTACATAATGAAGCTGTGCCTGGCTCTGAGAGTGAAGGGCGGTAATTCACTGATCAAGGACAGAGATTGATTTGTCGCCAGAGCGGAGGAGAAAGCCCACAGCGTGACTGAGAACCCTCATGCAACTCCACTCATTCTCCCAACAACAATACCGTCAGTTAGCCTGCCCAGTATTTTCATCTAAATGCAAACAGTCTGAGCCCGCACTGCCCCAGACCATAACTTCACCAAGGTCTGTCCACTGGTACTGCCGGCTCCCACTCTCATTTTGTGCTCCTGTGACACACACTACTTTGAGGAGAATGTTAAATATTAAGGCAGGGCTGGAATTCCACAAGATCTGCAGCCCACAGAGCGAACAATTCACCATATCGACTTCACCTGTGACACCTGTGTTTTTTTTAACCTTTATTTATCCAGGGAAGGTTTGCTGAGAAGGCATGCTCTTTTTTCAGAGGCACCCTGTTTCCCGTTCATGTAGCTGCAGACATTTATTCCTGTTAAGACAACCACAATCTTCCTCTGTGGCCACTGGAACACCCTGGGGTGTCTTGCTTAAGCTGTTGGGTGATGATGACTCCTCATTCACATTCCCACTTTCCTTTAGTTTCTAATCCAGTCTGGGGATTCAAACTACAAACGTTCAGTGACGTGAATAGGTGCCCTACCCGGTTACCATTTTACAAATTACTTTTACTGATTTGCAAAGTCACAAGCATAAAATTGACATAACATTGCTATGACAATTTCTAAGAATTACTTGGCTTCCTCAATTGTGTTCTCTGTTCTTTCACAAAATAAAAAAAATTAGGGTTTTTCCCTTCTGCCTCCTGATCAGACAAAGGAGGCAACTTGAAGACATCACTGTGGGCTCCAGGGAACATATGATAGGCATTTTTCATTCATTTAGATAGATAGATAGATAGATAGATAGATAGATAGATAGATAGATTTTTATTGTCATTGCACAATCATATACGTATAATAATGCAACGAAATTTAAATATATAAATTAAATGATTAATTGAATATGATATTCCCTTCCATAGTGCGGCAAAACAAAAGTACATAAACAAACACAAAGTGAATTATGCCAGTATAAAAAAACCAACAAGCCTCAGTGCCCTTTTTTTTCTTTCATTAGTTACACTTATTTGTGAAAGAACAATCAGGTCGTTTCTTCTTTGCATAAGGCTACACTGCAAATCTTTTCTGCAGATGCTACCTGCTGGATCTACTTTCCAATTCAAGTAGGAAAAGAATAAGAACAACTCCCACTGTGCATTTTGATTTTTCACCCTCATATTAATAACGTGACATCTAATATAAGGATATCACACTCAGCAGCGTCAGAGCAAGGGGCAATCTACAAGTTAAGCAGTTTATGTTTTTATTGTCTTTTACGTTTCTATCCTTATTCAGGTCACGTATGTATGAGAACACAATGTGCATGCATTCAGCCTCGCTAGTCCACTGATGAATGTGTTGCACGTTGTCCACTGCTCTGTAATAAAGACAATTTTCTGTGCTGGCCTAGCAATTGAATTTCCCTTGGTACAATAAACAGTACTGTATCTTATCCCTGACGGCAGGAGCTAGGCTCGAACATTAAATCCTGATAGTTTTTGAAATGGAGGCAGTTGGTTTAAAAGGCTGGCTGAATATAGTTTGCTGGTGTAGATGGCATGGAGAGCATGCTTCGCAAATGGTTTATCTGATATTGCAAGAACTATTGGTCTTGGCATTTTTGGATCAATATGAAAAAGTTTCCAGAAGGTAATAACAATACCCCAACAGTCAAACATTCAGCCACACAGCAGAAATTCCTAAGTACAGAAAAATCTGGGGAAATAGGCCTTTGGCTCAACCTAGAATTTGTTCTGATGGGTGAAAAAGTGTTTCAGAAAAAATGCACAAAAGTGAGTAAGTAAGCAGTAAATATAACAGAGGCTATAATAATGGAACATACAGTCCATATATGTAAGAGACAGGACAGAAAGAGCTACATGTGGGTTTATCATTTTAAGAAGGTAAAAAAAACAAGACTGAGGGTGTTTTGGTGTGGGATTAGTACTTTAAGAAAAGAAATCTCAGCAGTCTCCGGATCAATTCTCTCTTCAGGAATAACATCAAAAATAAGAAATAAAAATTGCATGTTTTGAGCCCTGGCTTGTTGCAACCATGTGTTGTGTACATTGATGGTACAGCATTCATCTAGAGCGCAGGGTGCATCTCATCCTTTGTGGTGGCTCCCCACTGGACTGAGCATGACTACAGCATGTACTTCAGGCTTACATGCAACGTGACCACACACAGCATTCCCTACCAGCTAGCCCACAGCAGAAAACAAGCGCTGGAATTGATTTTTTTCCCCCTCTGTCTTCTGACAATCCACTGATTCAACAGACAGAAAATCGATCCAATCTCATCTAAGTCGGCATTCTCTCAGCTCATATCTTGACATCTTTACTGCCTGAGGAGGTGGGAGAACATAGTTTTGTTTCGTCTGTTTCACACACGCACACATTCAAAAAATACTACATCACCGAGTTTTCTTTAAATTCATCTCGGTATCAACAACTGTAGAAAAAATCCATTGGGTTGAACAATTATTTTCCATTCTTTGTGAAACAGTCTCACATGGCTTTGACTGATAGGACAGAGCCAGGCTTCAGAGAGAAAGACAGAATGCCAGCTCTGCCACATCCGTCGGCTTGAGATGGCTGATATGACAGCTGAGTTCAGAGAGTTTTGCCACAATTTCCCCTACGGAGCAAACCGCAATATTTAGAATGTTCCACCACTTGGAGACACTTGAAAGAGTAGAAATGCCAACGGCTACACAACCGTACCTTTGCCCTGACAACCCAAAGTCCTCTTTTTCTTTTGTTCTGTCATCAAGCCATCCTTGGCTCTGCTTTGACTACTGTCTTACCGCCCTGCCCCCAAAATTCACTTAAAATGGGGCAGCCTTCCAAAGCAGGAAACTTCCACAAAAGCAAATAAGTAACAAGTTTTTACCTACCAGTTAGATTTTACTTTCAGAGAGAATTTTAGAGATGAATTTCATTTTTTTTTTAGATTTGAAGTGGATCTCCTCAACAGTACTACTTACCTGCATTTTGCTGGTAGCTGGAGGTCAACATGTTGTTTGATTCATGGCCACCAAGACTGATGAATTTCAAAATCTCAATTACTGTCGCTATTTCACCTGCCAAATCAATAGGAATGATCCTAAAAATATCACTATTCTGGCACTACTAGGCTCTACTCTGACAAACCAGGCACCAGAGATGCAATGGTTAGAGTTGTGATGGTTCAAATACAGCATGAAGTGAAAAAAAAAAAATCACGCCAAAAAAAGTATCATGGCAACAATAAAACAAAATAAAATGCAACAAAATTAACTAGAATTAAATATTGCTTTTGGAACACGTAAGGATGGATTCCAATCCTATTCCATTCTCCCTTGCTCTATTCTCTACTACATTTATCAACACCACACAGTGCTGTCGTTTCCAGGGGACCACTGTATGAGCTCTTTAATAAAGAAAAAAGAAATCTAATTTTCCACAGCTGAGTGGAGGTACAGAAAAGGGGGCAAGATCAAAGATTCCCCACTCCATTCCAACATGTGCGCCCGTACCCTGCAAGTTGTCAGCGCCTGACATCAACTGTTAGCTAGCTCCACGCTCCAAGACAGATTCACAACCTCAAAGAAGTGACATCTCACACAGAATGACTGAAACCACAAAATTAACGGGTAAATAAGGTAAGAACACTGCCTGGATAGAGAAAGCCTGCCACAACTACGGAGGTTCAGGGGAAAGCTCCCCAGGGGAACATTTTGACAGATAGTTGCTTTATATGCTGATTTCTAGTTGTTTTTAAGTATATTTGAATGTGCCTGAAAAGTAATTCTGACAGCCATTATGGGGTGAAACAACCCTACATAAAACACACCAAAGGCATTTACTACTGGATAACACACTGAGCTGGGCAAACTGCACAGGGCAGGAGACCAGAGGCCCTGCTGATAAGGAAGCTGAGTGAATCAACATGCTGCATTAGCTACCAGCGTCCAGTGAGAGACTACAAGCGATTGTGAAAGCCACTTCACCTGAACGAGACTAACAAAAGCCACACAGACAAAAAATTAAGAGCTGCAGGAACACACACTCTCTCTCTCTCTCTCTCTCTCTCTCTCTCTCTCTCACACACACACACACACACACAAATCTCACAGGTAACCTGTTTTGATCTCAAAACACTGAATTTCACCCAAAGGTAAGGACTTCACATCTCTTTAAAACAGAATATGTTGTATTCTCTTAGTTTTTTTTTAATTAAAAAAATCCCAAATGGACCTAGAGCATCTTAGAAGCAGGTTCCATGTGTGAACATCAGAGTGTTTGTGCATTTATGCATGACTTGGAGCTTGTGCATTTGACGGCCATCAATGTTTGACGAGAGACGATGTCACTAACTCCACAGGGACTTCCAGGTTTAGTCTTAAAACGTGACTTTGATCAAACAGCCTCATTTTCCCTGTTGGTTAGACTGCTAATGAGAGCTGTGTGCTCTGAGGAGAAAGGACGACTTTGATCCCCAGCTAATTGTCCACCAGCTTCTGTCTTTCTTCTTAATCTGATCGTTCTTCAAATCAGTCAAAAGTGGAAGAGTCTGGGGGGATATAGCACTGCTGAGATATACTCACATCACCAAGAGGAGGTCCATCTTCAGCAATTTTGAAAAACTAAAATGTGCCATGTTAACACCCACACAGAAGAACAAAATCAATGTTTCCCTAACATATTTTTTTCCAGACCATTTGGGGCCAGCCTTTAAGAGTGGATGTTCATCAGTCACTGACTGACTGACTGACTGAGTGCCCCTTGTTGAATAACAGGATACAGGTGCCACTCATGACTTGTTACTCAGCTTCATGGTTCTCAAAAAACTGGCAGCTCACTATGAAGCCATTCTTCATATTATCTTAACTATCTATCTATCAATGTATCTATATATATGTTTTTCTGGTCACAAACGTTCCAGTATGAACTGTAGCTAATCAGGTAAAAAAAAAAAAAAAAAAAAAAAAGAGGTATAGTACACAACAGATTTGGATCAGAGAGTGCAATAATCCACTCTTGCTGTGCAGTGAGTGTGTGTCAATGAGCGTCACTTGATACAAGAATAGGCTTAACCCACTCATAATTTGGATTCTGCTCCCACTTAGGGTTAAAACGACCTTTGCCCATTCTCAGCTTGTTAGTGTCAAGGTGTGAGACGTTTTGTTTTCTTTTCTAACAAGTGACTGATTCAAAAAATATAAATTCAATCATATTATAAATACATATAAATTTCCCACTCACGCCATTGTACGGTTGATTAGCCACCACAAGCTAATCAGTCAGGATCTGGAAGTCCCACAGGATCTTGGCTCTGTCGTTCTCAACCACCTTTAAGAATCTTTGAGAACTTCCAGCCCCAATTTGGTGCAGATGTTCCTGTACACTATGCCAGCCACTTGGTTATGGGGCTGTATGCTGTACCTGCCAGCATATTGCACCCTGCTGTGATGTGCTGTACTGTCTCAGGGGCATCTTTGCACAGCCTGCACCTGGGGCCCTGCCTGGTATGGTAGATCCCAGCTTTTATGGATCTTATGCTGCCATGATCAGCGCCTCTGTCTTTCAGTCCAGCCTTTCCAGCCATAGGTAAGTTTTCTTGATAACCACAAACCTCAATGACAAATCCTACTTATTCTGCCTTTAGCAACTTAACAGTCTCCTTCAGAGCATCACAGACAACTAGACTAACAGTCTTCTGTCTCTGTAGCAAGACTGCAGATATGTGTGATGATTCCACCTCTAAGGTGATCAATAAGTGTGTGGCAGAAAAACAATCAGTTTGGTCTGCTGTTACAATGTCAATCCACTGAGGAGTTCATATGCATCAAGATACAAGATGCTTTTGGAGCAGCTTACTGCTCGACAGAGGTGGCAAAAGTACTGACATTCTGTACTTAAGTAGAAGTAAAGATACTTGTGTGAGAAAAGACTCTGGTAAAAGTAGAAGTACCACTTCAACTTCTTTACTCAAGTAAAAGTAAGAAAGTACAGGCTCTGAAATGTACTTAAGTACAAAAGTAAAAAGTAAAATGATTTTTTTTACCATTAATGATACATATACCTTTTCGATAACTTTTTGACGAAAAAAGTTCAGGGCACACAAAACAGGAACTTTTCCTCTTTTATTAACAACCTGCAAAGTGCTAGTACAGTTTTGCTGCAAGCCCACTTTCACACAATAATCAAGACTGAACTGCCCAGAGGTCTTGAATGAGTACCTTGATAATAGCTTTGGTACTCTCAACACTATACCTAACATATATGACTTTTAAGAGATTTTTTCTTGCTTCTCCGACTGTTTTTTTGTCGGCTAACGTTATCTTCCCTGGCAACTGTCTTCCTCCATGTCTCCAGATTTCTCTTTATGGTTTTCTTTTTCTTAACTGCTCTCACGCCCCGCGCCCTCTCTCCCTTTCCCTCTCTGTGCAGGGTTTCCTCCAGGATTTTTGGAAACTGTGGGGGAGGGCTTCAGCGTTAATCTTAATAATTTTTACCACGGATCTTTTGTAGCACAGAGGAGATATGCTGCTCAAACACTCAGTATGTAGTGTTAGTGTATGTTTATGAGTTGTAGAACATAATAAATTATCTTGAAGGAGTAGATGTTTACCAGTAAGCTTGACTCCAATAATTTAACAATATGTTAAATTATTATTTGTTTTAAAAATGTAAATTACTTATCAAACAGACCTGACAATTCAACTACCAGTGAATGAGCAGTAGTATGCATGTGATAACACAGAATGAAAAATAAGCCGAAGTGATACCTCTTCTATGAATAGACAAGCTAAGCCAGTTTGCTGCTGTTAGCCAGTGAAAATATTTCGGAGTGGCGACTCTTCACTTTGTTACACAATCTATGTCAGTGCGCTGCTGTAGCCTGGAAAGTTTCTCTGCCTTTTGGACTCGTACGGTGTCGGTGCAGTTGTTGTAATGTTTTTTCTTGGTGGTAAGGAGCCCGCCCGCCCCCACCAAAAAGAGAGAGAGAGGGAGAGAGAAGTAACGAGCCTGTTTTGACAATGTAAGGAGTAAAAAGTACAGATATTTGTGTTCAAATGTAGGGAGTAAAAGTAAAAAGTCGGCAGAAAATTAAATACTCAAGTAGAGATACTTGAAAAATCTACTTAAGTACGGTAACGAAGTATTTGTACTTCGTTACTTCCCACCTCTGCTGCTCGATCACTGTCCCTTACTATCTGACTTGTTACTCCCTTGTCTTTTGAAAAAAAGTAGGAATTTCGTTTCTCCAGGATGTTAATTCTACTCATTTTCAAATGATGATTTTGGGAAGAATATACTGAATGAGTATAAATAATTGTACCTGTATGCTGTCTCACACTTGATAACTATATGATTTTAAACCTAACTGCTGCTTTCTCCTCATCCTTACTGTACTTGGCAATGATTCTGACTCTGACTGCTCTAAATATGAGTTCAATTAATTTCACTATTTCTCCAGCAGTGACAGCCCATGTTCTGCCCCTTTGCAGTCACAATATACAGCTGAAAAAAAGCACTTGATATAGACGTCCCAGGACAGTGCTGACTATGATATAGGTTGGTTCTTAGTGGATTTGTAGGCAAGTCAGATAATAGCTCACCCCGAAATGCCAAAGCCATAATGATTATGACTGTGAAGTGCTGGAAGCCATTATTCAAGTTGCCTCGCAAAACGACAGGCGTGCATTTACGCGGGGCACGATTAACCGATAGCAGATGACATTAAATAATGCTTTTGTCCATTAAGAAGTGAAGAGAGCATGAATTAAAAAATATATAGCCTATGTGAGCTGTACTGTCTACAGACACACACCTGCATCACATGCCAGGGAGACCACAATGGTACTGAAAGCACATACTCTCCACCTATGCTGTTGCAATTTTATGCAATGCAAGTACATATCCCATACCACCTATTCATATACAAAAGACACATGCGATATCAGAGATCATTAAGTAGAGTAAGTGGATGCATTGGTAGCATGTTAAGAGCCAAGTGACAGCTGAGACAGGCAAATACAGCACTGTGGGCACTGCATTTGCCTGGCAGATGAGAGATAAAGATAAATACGGCTAAGACACCAGAGAATGCTAATTAATTAAATCTGTGCACCATCATCAAGAAATGTATCAGAAAGAATTAGATTCGGACATTGATTTTATATTTACAATTCAAGTACATCTTATAGAATGACTGCAGAATCAGTACTTATTTTATTTGTTAGAAAATCACGCACATCCTCAAGTTCAAGTTCTCTGATAAAACCCTTTTCCAAAGTTACCAAGTTAACAAAGTGCGAATTTCAAAACATGCAGTAAAGCAGATGTACGTGAGTACAATCACATACGAAGACACAATGCAAACAATCACTTGTACAATCTACATGTAGGCCCTGCATAATAAAAAAAATACAATGCCTGGACTTGTCAGTTTTATATTTTACACTGTAGGCATTAACCTCCTCCTTTTATCCTGAGTGACTTACACATACTACAAGAATAAAACGAACTCCTAGACTGGCAATACAAGTAATTATGGTGTTGAACGCAAAGTTCACAGCCACACTGCCTTGCCAAAGAGTTATAATACACATTCCTAGAATATTCTTATTTAACAAAAAAAAATGTCATGTAAAGAAAACAAGGACCAAGATACTACACTGTACCTGTTTTTAAATGGCACATACCAGCGATTTTGAATTTTTGGCCCATTTATGACAATTTACCTACATTTTACAGTGCAACAAACCATTTTGCAGATGATAATGGGGTACTCAAGATTTCACAACATATACTCAAAAATCCTTCAATTTTTACACTCACCTTACAATGTTGCGCTTCTACAGCTAAAAAGTAGTTGCCACTCATAAAACACAGAACTGATAATTGGCTGTGTAAAGCAAATGCTTTAAAATAATGCCCAAGGATTATATTCCCTGGCGGAGGGAACATTTCACACTGCCCAATTTCAAGTCATCAAAACAACGCTGCTGCTTTTAGGAAAACAAATGTGGATGACAATATTATGGTGATGGAATGCTGATGTTAAATTTCATACTGTAGCGCAGTGATTGTCAACAGGCGGCACATGGTTCACATCCAGCTCACAGAATATATCGCAGAAATTTTTGTGTTTGTTTGTTTTGCATGCTCTTAATTGAAAGACATTTTGGCTTTTGCTTGCCTGAAAAACAATTCATCAGGCTTTTCTTCCTGCAATCATTTCCAACAATTAGGACACTGCATAATAGCGTCAAATCAGTTAAAGTTGACCAATATTTCCTGCCAATCTGGACTGCATTCTGCAATTCTGTTTCCAGAATTACACATTTGAACCATTATTCCTCAATGATCTGCTGTCTTGGTGGAGGTCATTGTCTTACAGCATTTTCTAGTTGAGAATCTAGTCATTATTATGGATTTCCCATGTTTTTCATGAGTTTGTTCACACTGACATAGACTAATAAAAATACAATTAATTTTATGAGAAGGCAAAAATAATGCACAATAATAGGCTAATTAGGTCTAAAAAAAATTACATTTTTGTACTTGGAAAGTCCGGCCCCCAAAGCGTCTTCGAAAATTCTATGAAACACAGGCATTTTGAAGACATTACCCTACAGATGTTGAATCATCGGCACCATCCTTTAACACCCCTATTTTTCTACAAAACAGTTTCTAAAGCAAATAAAATATCTGCTACTCTGCTACTACTGAGAGCACTGGTGTGGAGAGGGACAATGGTCAGTCATAATCCTGAGGCCATCTGGTTTGTGAACCTTGAGTATGGCTGAGTATATTATGGTTCATCTTTTCTATTTTCAGCAGTGGTGGGTCATAACATCAAGAGAAATACCACCACTGCTACAGAAGAAGATGAAGACTACTGAGTATTAAGCACAGGCTTTGTTATTTGAAATGCTTGTTGAAAGTTTAGCAATGAATTTAATAAGCAAAACATTCAAATAACCATATAATGAGGTCATGTGTAGCTACACAGCTAGTACATCTGGTGCTGAAAGATGTTTGCTTCTTAACTTGATTGTTACTGCAATAAAAAGCACATGTAGTGAAGGTATGGTCCTGCAGGTTAGTACAGTTCCCAGACAGATTTTTGCTACATTGACTCTGCAGTGGTAACAGCATGCAGTTGTGCACTGACTATAACTGCTCTCTCTGTATAGGGAAAGGCTATCTCCACTTATCAGTTTACCGCTGACTCAACTCAACACGCCAGCAACCCTCCCCACCTGCCTGCCCTGTGGTTCAGACAAAGCAACACAGTGGCAAGAAAGCTAAAGTGATGACCTCATCACTTGTTTCCCTACAAAAGTGTCTTTTTCTTTCCCCTTGAGGCACAGAGAACTGTGTGTGTGTGTGTGTGTGTGTGTGTGTGTGTGTGTGTGTGTGTGTGTGTAGGGGAAAGACAAAGAAGTAGAGATACACTGATATGGCATTTTGCTCAGCTCAGGCCACAGGTGGGCAAAATGTGCTTCTCAAAGTAAATGTGTGCAAATATTACAGAGCAATAACAAGGTTCTTAGCTATAAACCGATTTTACTTTTTCACTCTCTTTTTGCATGTCGAGTCTCCAGCTAACAACTGTTGCCATGTGGAAACTTTTGCTTATCTGTTTTCCCTTCCTGCCAGGCAGTGATCTTGTTTGGCGGGTGGCATTTAAAGTTGCTTATATGTCTCCTAATTTTCAGTTCAATGTGCCTGCACCACTTTGCCCCCTCCTTCACGCCATAAATTATTTCCTGCATTGAAGTCAACACCAAAGCTGTTGCTGGAATAATCAGGTGCCTTTTGTGCTTCACCTTTTGTGTCTTTTCCTGGCTGAGTGAGTTAATGTGGCCTGCCCTGAACTGAGACCTGAGATTTCTAATAATGGAGGATGTAAATGTAGGGCTTAACTCTGTACTATCACTGTTTGAATGTATCTAAAAAATAAATAATTAAAAAAAAACAACACTAAATTCTACTCTGTAATCTAACTAGTGTGGCAAAGAGCAGGAGGATTTGGTCAAAACAGGCATTAATAATTCCCAGTGCAACTGGACACACTTTCCTCGCGATGCAATTTGACATTCTTTAGTGCCTAAAACTAGACTTCAGGCGGGACAGTTTTTTCACCAATTGATATGAGGGAAGGATGACATTTTCTCAGTTTCATTACTCAGACAGTTGGTATGTGCCTCTGGTAGTGTCCCGTGCATAACCAGGCCTGTAGGCTTCCATAATGATGCACATAAGAACACTATCAGGGGTACATGAGCTGTTGCTTGGAAATGTCATCCAAGTACACTGCAGCTCATCCCATATCTCCTATGATGTCCTCAAAATAGCATACAGCTTCCACTGAAAATGGAATAGCATTAAGCTTCCAACTTTTGAGAGTGAATCCTTCACCTTATCTAAGTCAAAGATCACTATCAAGCAGTGGATGACCAAAAAAGCGACTTTATGAAGCCAGCTCCAAAAAAAAAAAAAAAAAAAAAAAAAAAAAGGGGGCTGAGAATGCATTTGAAACTAAATGGCCACCATCCTCAGATGGACATAAACATTCTCATAACCTCTGATCCAGCAAAGAAATTCTCACAGAGTTTGCCATGGGCTCCGGAGCAAAGAGTACAAATGGAGCTGGCACTGGCCTTTTAAAAGCATTAGCTGTGATGCTCATCTCCTCTGGCTTCAACACCACTGCTGAGCCAAGCATGTCTGAAAACTCATTCATCATCCCCAAGACAAACTTGGTATCATTAAGCACAATGATCCCTGACATTCCCTGGCTAAAGTAGTGACTCTGCTGGAGTGGTCTAATGTGACAGTAATACAGAGTCAATTCATGGGATCCCACACCAGCCATCCTGTTGAGATTCTGTGGCTTTCCACAGAGAACTCTATAGACCTCTATTTCCCTAGAAGTCTCTCCAATAAAACGGGAAAAAATGCAGGTTGAGATGAGACAGTCTGCCATAGACCAACCGCAGTTTGCATAAAATACAGACACTGGGATGGTGATAACTGAGGGCGCATAGTAATAGCAGCAGAGTGGCATTTATAATGCCTGGTGGTTTGGTGTTACTGCTGGGTTTTCACGGTGGCTTCGTCCTGAGGGGCTGCGGCTGTTGGCGTATGCCACTGACTGTCACGCCCTGTGACAGAACAACGCGGTGACCAGATGGCACAGCTTATCTGTATGCCGCGCTGCTTCAAGGACAGTGGCACCAGGCTACAGCAGCTCTGAGGATGCATGTCAGACAGGCACACTGGCCTCAGCCACTGTGCCCTCTGATAGAATACTCATGACTTTAACACCTTGGCTGACTACTAGTCATGCCCTTGAAATAGTGCCCCCTGAAACAGTTATTCTACAGGCAATTCCCGCCAACAGCTTTGAGACCTAAGGGTTCACGTTAATTCATAGTTTATTGCCTTGCTTGAGGTATAGCCTGCAGTGCATCATTACAGAAACCTATACTCTCTGATTACTGGCTTGACTGTTCTGTTTGCACTAAAATGGCTGAAGTTACCTTATAGCTCCAGCAACTGCTTAAATTTATGGGTAGATGTAATTCTTATATTTGAAACCCTATTTGCTTCCAGAGAAACATATGGCCAGCACTGAAGTTTGAGTCTGAGGAATGCTGGGTAGCAACAAAGAATAGCATCCTATACCCCATGTCATCATACCTTGTTAACATGTTGGTATATGATTGTTATTGTTTTTCTGAGGAAAATCTACACTATGGCCTGTCAGAGATAGTTAAGAGTTATAAAAGGAGATGGCACATTCTGCACCACTGAAGCACCCAGAAGCACTGATTCACAACCAAGACCAGAGCCCTGTTTCTTTGAATGGGGTGCTGCCTATATCCAGCATTCTGGCTGATGTGTTGTCATTTGCTTTCCATATTTAGGGACTCTGTCAAATCATGTACAACACTGACTGTTTTCCACTTGTGCATGCAATGTCCAGCTGGCTGACAATAGTAGCCAGCTGGGGAAATGGGAGTTGGGGGAGGTAGTGGGGCTGCTACTTCACTATACAACATTTCTTATTGACTTTGGATTTACTGAACTTTTAAACGTGTCTTTTTAACAGTGGATTTCATTCATTTGTAAATATAAACATGCCACAGCCATGCTGGATTTACAGTGCAGTGATTATCTTGTTTTTTTTGCAGAGGTCTTCTGCTTCATCCCTCTCATTGCATAAAGAGTGGGATGAAGGAGAACAGACCTCTGTGGGCCTACATCAAGGTGTCTTAACATGTGATGGACGAATAAAACTTTAACAATTCAATACGAACATATTAAATTAATGAATATCTATGAATCTGTGACATAACACTGCACTATTTTTATTAAACTGCTGATGTGATTGCACTGCAGAAAGTTTGTTGAAGTGATAAGCTCTTCTTGCCAATGTGCTGTCTCAGTGTGTGTGGGTTTGGGGGGGTGTGTGTGTGTGTGTGTGTGTGTGTATGTGTGTGTGTGCGTGTGTGCGTAAAAGGGTATGAGCCCTGCCCTCAGTGCAGTCAGAGTGCAGAGGCTGCAGCAGCTGATTTTTATGAACTTCATCAACAATTTGTCAAATATATTCCACGTTTTACTGTTGATTTTTTATAGATTTGCAGTTTTTATTATCAAAATTTGCAAATGCTTCCGTGTTTACAACATTGTGGAAATCATAGGGCTCTATGCTCAGAGAGATACAATTAGAGTGAAAAGCAGCTCCCAATAACAAAAAGCCATGCCTATTTTTTTGGAAGGAAAGAAGGAAAAAATCATCTGGCCCATTTGTGGCTTACTTGTCCTGCCTACCACTCATGTGACTGACAGGCACATAGCCTACACACTAAGAAGCAGTGAGTGACAGATTAGCCCCCACTTTCATGTCGTAGGCTGAGCTTGGTTGGATGCAAAGTACCTTATATGAATAGGGCAAGAAGCAACTCACTATAAAAATAAAATAAAAATAACAGTTCACAGAGAGTATTCGGCTATGATTTTTTTAATGTCTAGCCGTCTGGCCTTATGGGAAACCCTGTGAGTATAACAATAGTTTTCACTCACCAATACTGATACACTGCACTATGCACACATCTTTATGATGCCATTCTACATTGCAGCAGCCCATGTTAATGCCATGCTAACTGCAACCAGTCATAACTGTGATGGAAAAGAGCAAAGTTCTGGTCAACTCTCAGAGTGAAGGAGATCTCAGGAGACTGTGATGTCTTATGCAAAGGATGTTTACTAATGCTCAGCTGAGGAGAACAGAGTATGAGGACTTCAAGTGCGAACACTGTGTAGTGCCACACCAATTCTGAGGATTTCCCATCAGCATGCCTTATTTTCACGGAGGTATCTTTACCTGAGTATGCTAGAGGTCAGCAGATCTGTGTTCGTGAAAAACATCAATCTGTCTGGTCTTGTCTCACTATATCTGGCCTTGGTGGCATGGTGACAGTACATCTGATCAATACAGCTAAACGGAACCTAATGTGACCTACAGCTACAGAGAAAATTCCTTCACAATAACAAGCGCACAGTTTTGCTAGAGATTGTTTTGAAAAGGCATGCAGTTACATTTTTACCTGTATTAATTCTGCAGTGTTGTCTAGTCTGGGCTTGTTTGGGCATGCAGTGTTGTTGTCCGTTAGATCTGTCATAAATATCGAAGTTGTACAGCCACTCACACTCTGAAAGTGTGCTGGCTGCACCTTATGTGGACATCATCTTTAGCATTTCAAAATTTTCAACTATAAACTGATGAAGTGTGCCATCTCCTTTAATAATTCTACCTCAGTCTGGTCCTGTAGTTTCTTTTATCCAGATCAGCAGCGTGATGTCAGCTGCTTGCTGACATCACGCCTTAAGTCATGCCTGTAGTTCTTAATGCCTTGGTTTCGCATGGCCAGATGGTTTTGCAAGTCATAATAAAATGCAACTGACAGAACCTGGCCTTTACAATGGCTATATGAGGCTTTATACCAATTATATTTATTTGTATTTAAGACTTTAAATTGACATTCAGTTTTAAAACATCCATAGGGTCTGCAGAGATAAATTCTATTTAGGTTTTAGCTCCTTAACTGGGATGAGTATTTCCAGACAAATAAAAACTCAGACAGACTGCTACAATATGACAGATATGGGAAAACTGATGATGTGTGAACTCAATAAAGAGCCCTTCAACCATGACTCTGTGTCCTCACAACCTCTGGCCAGGAAAGGCTTGAGTCAGCTAGCGAGGGTCCCACGACAGATGGAAGTACTGTGCTCTCTTAACCACCAGCTGGACAGGAACGTTTGGTGAAACCATCTCTGCCATTTACTACTACAGAAATGTTGGCAAGTTCGTCTACTGCTATGTTTATGACCTAAGAAATTCAAATTTGTTTTTGTGATCAATCAATCATCAAGGCGATCATCAAGTCTAATTAAGTAAATGTAATATTAAAAATACTTAGCCACTCCCATAGTGTTTCCCTTGACATTAAAAAAGTTTTGGTTAGTCCACTGTGGCAAGCTTTGGTCAGGGGTAAAGAGGGTTTTGATGAGCAGACATACCCATTAGAAATGGAGGAGCATGGTGAACTCAATGAAGTGATTCAAAAAAGCCAAAGCAAGGAAAAGGAAATCTAGAAACTTAAATGCTTACTTAAATGCTTCTTTTAAGACACTAAAACACTTAAGCTGCACTGAGTATGTCTGTGTATCTAAATGGCAGCGAAAATGAACAATTGAAAACCATGAAAAAGCTATTAAACTATTTAACTATTCAAACTAATACCCAGAAATCATGACATGATGTCAGTAAACTGTACACTGCATGCTAAACCAACCCCGATGACTCTGTGATCACGAACAAAAAAATACACAAAAGAGTCATAGGATTCAACATTAGTTAGTCCAGCTGTCTGTGAGAGCACATCCTCATGTCTGTCATCACTTCCTGCAGCTGTTTCCATAAATGACACCAGAATTACAATTGAGCAAAAAAGGCAAACCTATAAGGTCTCGATTATGAGGGACAGGACAGTCTTTTCTGTTGCTAATGCACTTTATACATACAAGCCCTGCCTAATGCAGCTTTAAATCAACCACAAAAAGCCCGCAATCCTCTATCCTGAAGGGCAAACCCTTTGGTGCTCTTCCTTGATGGGCGTACAAGAGGCCAGAGAGGCTAAGTAACAAGCCATATGTTTCTATTACAAGCAGGTGTGAAGGGTTAACTGAATCTAAATGCCCACATAACTCACTGACAACGAAACACTAAAAATATACAGCACAGCACCTGGCTTACACGGCTGATGCCAGTGCAGGCAGACTGACACAGGAGAAGGCACAGTGTGTAAGTGCAAACTGAAACACATAGAAGTTTGCCTTGGCAAAGCACGCTGTAGATATAAATAAGTCTTAACGTTGGCTTCAACCTTGTGGTAAGACCAGATGGGTTGGGTTTATCATATCAGTGCAATTAAGACAGTTTCCGGTTATGTTTTTTTTTTGTTTTTTGTTTTTTTTCATTTGATTTAGTGGATTGTTCATAAGTCACAATGTGCATACATCTTAATGCTCTTACTTAAAAACAATTGAGGATAAAACACACAAAAGTCATCAAAATGCATTCCTAAAAGGCCAAGATGGCATCAGGTATGCATGGCATACAGAAGCAACAATTCATAAAAACGTGATCTAACACAGAAAGACAGAAAAAGTGGTAAAACACAGAACAACATAAAATCTCTTCCAAGTACTTCCTGTTACTGACTAAATTCCCATTTGTTTGGCTCCCCCACAGACTAAAACAAAAGATAAAAATTATTTGCCAATGCCATCTGATGCACATCCACACATATGCTCACCTGCCTCAGTACAGCTAGGCTATAAAACAGAATGCCTCAATCAAACACAGCGTGTAATTATCAGAGAGGTATTGCAAAAGTGGCAAATGCTGCATTTTCCAGATTTTTGAGAAGACATTGTGAATAGAGCTAAATGACTGCACTACATGAAATCTGCCAAAGCAACTTCAAACTAAGACTTCTCATCATAATTCTTTATGGATTCATCATCATTTTAAACCTAGAACACAAGAAGTTACACTCTGTATTAACAGATGTGATAAATGTCTTTGACTAGCAGCAAAATGGAACGCAGCTGTTTGTCATCGGGCATCCATAAAATAATGTGTGCTTACATTCTCTACTTCACAGAATAACAGCTGTGTATCAGTGTATTTTGATCAAAGATTATCCAAACACCCATTCCATATTTAGAGTGATCTGATTCTGGCAGATTGCTGTTATCATGGCATATTCTTGATCCTTGAGTTGAAAATTCTCTTTTTATTCTTCCCTCACTCCACAGGGAGGTCAGAGGTCAAGGTCAGCTACTGGAACTGCTGATTTATTGTTTGAACAATTCAATTTATCTTGTATGTGATCATATATTATATATTATCTTTTGAACAGCTCTACAACTTATTCCTACGCCCACAGGTGCTATGCTGTAAGGCAGCTGGAGGCATGTTGGTCCATGAACTGATTCAAGTAAGCAACAAGGTCACCTGTCATGTGGTATTCTGAAAGTGAAGTCAGTGATGAGATCAGAAATGCCTACTGTAGCAAAAAGAAGTTCAAAATGTTTCCGAATAAACTAATAATGGAGCATTAATCTCTTTTGAAAGTATGTTCTTTTCATACCAGAGTTCTTTTTAATCAGAATGTATTCAGTTAGCTAATGGTCCTATTGATGGGGGGAAAAAATTAAAGTCAAATGCCAAATCATCAAAAATGAGAACTAAACTGGGGGGGAATTACTTTCAATTAAAGGTATATTTTTTCCTTGGACAAATTCCAGAACCAAACTTTATCCATTTAGAAGATCACAGATGAGCACAAGGATGATATGAAAGCATCAAAATTTAAGAAAAACCAGCAGACTACTAGAAGAACATCTCCCTGTGACCCAAGGAAAAAGTGGCCTTAAGGGATTCTTCCAATGAATACATACTCAACAGAGAGGAATCAGTGGAGCCAGAGGACTCCAGGGGCCATATTACAGAAATGTCCTAACTTGTAAATTTTATTTTAACTGTTTGTTAACCATGGTAATTAAGGTTAGGACCTGATTTAGGAAAATAGTCTACATAGATTAAAAAAAAAAAAAAAAAATGTTCCTATCACTTCAAATACTAAAAGTGTATTACTTACTTTCCAAAATCTTAAAAAAAATACATTGTTTAGTCTGTATGGCTGCTCTTTCATTGTTTTTACATAAATAAGAAAATGTCAACATGCATAACTCATTCACCAAAGGCTTAAACAAGGTAATACAAAATGCTCACTAATAGATACAGTCTCTCTGGTCCGGTTGTTAGAATACTGCATTTTCTAAATAATGCAATAAGAGATTTTCAAAGTAACATGGCTGACGTAGCAAAAATATTTCAGCCTGCTATGTCATACAATTTAACTGACGTGGCAAGAGCAACTAGCAAAGTCTTGCCTGCAACCTGTAGGATTTGCTTCTATAATACAAAATTGGGGGGGGGATCTATTTTGGACTATTCCATCTTAACTTAAAATGTAAAATGCAAGATAGGATGTTTCTGTAATAAGCTGCAATTGCTGCAATTTGCAGCTTCAGTGAGGATAAAAAACCATGGAGGGAATATCTTGTCCTTCCAGCCTCACACAGGAGCTAATGCACACCTTGAATGTCTCAAGAAAACCCGCTTCTGACATATTCTGCCACCCTCAACATTCCTACAACCAGGAAATGCTGACTCTGCTATAGATACCTATAGTGAATTACTGTACCAGGATATTGAAAGCTTCATCACCATATTTCATTTGTCAGAAGCACTACACACACTGAAAGGAAAGCCCCTGTAGAGTTGGAAAATGACTCCTCTGTTGTCAGAACCCTGGATACATGTGGAGCTGTGTGCATAGCCTATTACACAAACCACCGCACAGAAGCACTGAGACAGCTAAGTGACAACACCACTTATGAAAGAACCGATCCAGGCACAGAGATCAGATATAGTGTTGAAAACATTATACAAATATAGTTTTGAACCTATTTCATAAAATTTCTGAAAACAGAAGCACAGTGCCCTGTTTCCTCCATAGCATCAGGCAACAACTCCATACTGGAACCACTCTCCAAGTTTGCCAATTACCACATACATACAATGACATCAGGCCTTTATTAACCTTTTTTCCCAGTATTGAGGAGATACAGACTACCTACACACTGCAGGCAAGGCGCTGGGTTGTGAAGCAGCCCCCAGAAATGCTAATTTGCATGCTGGAGCCTTAAAAGCTGATTTTGCACACAACCACGGGGTTAATCCATTTCCACCACATATCAGGCCGTGGCTGAGATACACTGACAATACTTTCATCCTGTTGGATGACAGCACTGAAACCTAATGGAATTTCACATGCTACTTAACAACTGGACTACCCACCTCAAATTCAACACAGAATAGACTGCACACCAAATCCCCTGCCTAGACTCACTCACCTTTGAAAACAACAATCAACCTAACTTGTCAATTTTCAGAAAATCCAGACAGAAGTACCATGCTCCTTGCCTCCATTTAATACCGCAGTGTATGAGTTCTATGTAAGGCTGAGGTATATCGTGGATATTTAGCATATACTTGCGATAATTTGGTTGGCAATATAAAGTATGGCATTATTGTCAATACAGTGCTGATTTAATGCCGTTTTTGTGTGCTATTATTTTATTCATTTATTTATTTTTATGAATGAGATTAGTCAACACTGCAGAAATGCATAAATACAGAGCTATTGCAGTAAATTTATTTTTGCATCATGGCTACGAGTGCGCAACTGCCTTCTTGCATATTTGCATTTTCACCATGGTCAGTACCTCTACAACATTGGTGAGCGTTCTCTCTCCCTACTTTCCTAGAGTGACCACTTAAAAATAACTCTAGCTACTGATCACACATCGGCAATAAATTTAATTTGGCCTGCCTTTTGTGTAAGTTTGTGTGACCGGGAGAAGTCAACAAGAACATAGAGCAAGGAATAAGTTGCATGTTTGTGAAAGAGATAAAGAAGAGTTATTTGCACTAAAATGTGGTGTATTGCTGGATTATCAAATCCCTCAGTAAATTACTTTAATATCCAAATGACTGACTGAAAGTGCCAAGAGCACGGGCAAAATTGTAACATTGTAGTCACATGTTTGACTCTCACCACTAATATCTCCTGATATGTGGTGCAGAAAGTTACACAATTCAGTGATAAATCAACAACAGCCACTTTCATCAAGCACTGAGTGCCTGGCCTCATGTCTGTAAAACTGTTTGAGCGCCTGTTGGCTCGGAGTTCAGAGAAGCGAGCTTATGACCAGGAGGTCGTTGGCTGATTTCCTAAACTGGCTGGGAAAATCAGACAAAGCAAAGTCATTAAGAAACACACTCCCCTCCCTCAATGACTGATGATGTGCCCTTAAGCCAAGCATTTAATCCCCAGTAGTTCAGTACAGCTGTTCAGTGGCCTGTGTCTGTCGACTGTGGTTGTACTCGATCCAAGGGGTCAATGTGTAGATCTGTCTAGTAAAGGTTAGTGGATGTCTTCTCATCGGATTACAGCATTACAGCAATTTTTTGTCTGGTTCCCTCCCCTTCTATTCTGCAACAAATCCAGCCATCAAGCTGGCCGCAGAATGCAACCAAGTGTACAAGAGAAGCAGGTTTCTTTTGTCAGTAAATCTGATTTAACAGAAATAACAATCTTCTCTTTTTCAGATGGAGGTTTTCCATGGCATGAAGAAGAGGATTTGAGATATTAATATTTATACAGGGTGGAGCTAACCTTAAATAAAATCACAACAATCTGACAACACTTACACAACGCTACACTTCAAAATTAACATGCACTTGATTGCTAGAAATGTCACTTTTGGTGATGTAGCCTAGTAACTGGACGGTGGATAAAATGAAGTGCCTGAAAAGAGTGAAGTCTGGACAGACCTTGACCATAAAGCATTGCGGAAAGCCCTGGCTCAAGCAAGAGACCTAACTTTAAGACAGACCTTTCATAATTTAAGGTTCGGAGAAAGCACAATGCAATAACCCAGTGATGTAACAGCTGTGTAAAGGCCAGTGTGAGCAGAGGATCGTGAGCTGCTGATTTGCACTTCATAAAACAGCAAAGGAATTCACTCATCAGATCATCCCCTTTCAGGACAGTTGGCAAAAGCTCTGTTGCTGTGTGATTACTATTATTTATTGAATGAGGACCGACCGAGCGAACTTTTTTTTTTTTCTGCAATATCTTGGTTCATATTCGAACATACGCTAGTTCTAATTCTCCATACTTATTTTCATTTTCATTATGACAAATGGTTTGGAAAAATCAATTTTTAAGCTCAGATAGTGCAAAAAGATCATCACAGGTACATAATGCAACTAGGGCTGGGGGATGTGGCCAAAAAATTAAATCTTGATTTTATTCAAGATTTTTATTCAAGATTTTAATCTAGATTTTTCTTGTTTTCCCTTCTGCATGTGACGGGTGATTTGTGTATGCGTTTCTGGCAAGTATTTTGTGTGTAGATGAGTGAACTGGATTTTGATGATTGATTTTACCATTGATTTAAAACACAAATTCCAGTGAGTTGATTTAATCAATTTACTATTCATCCCTAAATGTGACCATCCAGCAAAACCGTACTTTTCTGGTAATTAGGCTAATCCTCCTTATATGATGATAAAATGTTTTAAATTTCTTTATCAAACAAAAAGAGATCAACTGATAAACTGTGCTGATCTCAAAGGGGAAACACAGGGTTGTTTTGATATTCTTTAAAAAATAAATCCGTACATTATTGGGATGTCATGTTTCCCCTAGCCCTAACAGTACATTATCAGTCTATAGTCAGATTTTGTTACATCTATTGTCAGGACGCTGTGGCTCTTGCTAACAGTAAGAAATGACCCCATTTAAAGTAAGAAATGAGTTGACCAAGGAATGCAGATGGGAATGAGAAAACTGTTAACACTTTGACGTAGACTGAGAGATGTACTGAGTTCAATACTGCCCTGAGGCACTGAACAAGTGAACACATAATCTTTCAGAGTTGGTAAAAAAAAAAAAAAAAAAAAACTTATTTAAATTCTCTCCCTGAATTTTATTGTCTCACCTAGCATGTCTCCATCAAAATTTTATCACTCGAGGATCCTCTGAGTATTTTGTTACATCTCTTGTCTGGGCACTCTGACCCGTCACTCTTGACTACCACAAAACTGGCTGCCTGTAATGTTGGTGAAACGGAGGGCTCTAATGTTACATTCATTAACAGCATAAGCTAAATGGATAAAATGCAAAATAAAGATGCAACATCTTGATAGAATGGGGTGATGCAAAACACGAACACAGCCTGAAGGAGACCTCTTGTTCTGAGGATGAGGAAACACAACGAGCTGCAGAAATGAAGGCACCTGCTAATAAGACAGTCCAGTGACTGGGTCTTGAAACACTCCTCAAAATTCAGTCTTCAAAAGCAATTTTGAAGAAGGGAAGACCCTTCTTCAACCTCAAAAGAATAACAATGATAATAATAAAATGTTTTAAAAAAGAAGGGCAAAAAAGATGAGCACTTGAGAATCCAAGCTGTTTCCATGGGCACACTGATGGCTCTCCAGGGGTTTTAAAATGTCAAACCATCACATTAAGAGTGGGCAGAGCCAACAAGCTGATAATTAAGTAAGCAATCACAGGTCCTCTGAATACATCAAAGCAGCTGACAGTTGCCCACATGTCTTGGACAGTTTGTGGTGGACTGATCCTTCATATCCTGCTTACAGTAGTCTATTACGTCTTGTGTGTCGGATACGACTACACGGCAGTTCTTGGATGCATTACATTATCAATATCTCAGTGGAATTTCTCCTTTTGCCTTTGCTTGAATCAAGAGGCGCAACAAAGACTCACTGAAAAAGGGATGGAGAAAAATAGACGCAAGTGGGCATGACTGGCCCTGCAAAGTGGGAGGGGAGCTCAACGGGAGGGAGGCAGCGTAAAATCATCTACTTCCTTTTCCCTTTTTGCACATTTCAATTCTGTAGGACCCCTGGTGGCTTGACACTCAGCACTGCCTTTCACAGGAAGCTGGCCAGGCAAAGGCTGGTCTTGCTTTGCCTCTGACTCAGGCTGTCATCAAAGCTACAGAAAGGCTTATGAATACATGGCAGACAGGAAACTAGTGGGACGCATTATTGATTTTGGTAGTTCAGAAGCGACCATAGAAACTATTCAATAAGCCCAACTGTTTACACCTGAAGCCTTTCACAAAAGCAGACGGGTGTAAGCAAAAAACAAAAACGCGGGATGAGAAAGACAGAGTGAGATGACTAAAGCATGACAGAGGCCATGGGAGAAAGAGGGCCATAAAGAGGGAAGAGAGAAACTGAGAGCAAAAGTACAATCGAGAGAGAGAGAGGAACCCACTAATTCATCATCTCAATATGGTTTGACTGCATAAGCTGTTGTTTGCTGAAATTTTACATTTTGCATACTGCTTTGGAAATACTGTTTCTGATAAAAAGTCATGTCAACAAAGTAATTGAAATCAAATGAACTGTGACCTGGAGAAACAGACAGAATGCAACATCAGGTTATTGTGAGGCAGCAGAGGCAAGATAAAAAAAAAATAAATAAAAGAAGATCAAACAAGAATGTAGATTGTATGTCTCCACCAACCAGTTAAGTTGCGGTTATAGTCTGTCCAGACTCAGAATAATGGAGTGAAGACACTGAAGGGATTAAATAAAAAGGTATTAATTCTACGTTTTGGCAAAATGAAAATTTATAGTCACTATATTTGACATATACGATTCCAGTAAATATTTTTTCCAGAGAGAAACATGCTGGTTTTATTTAGAGATTATTTTTACAGAGGAGTACAGAGGACTGATATGGACCTTCATCACATGGTGCAACAATATTCACCTGAAGCTCAATATCAATACCAATATGCCTGTACTACCAGAAGAACAGGAGCCCCCTAGTCCTGGATGTTAATCCAGGGAGAGATATGAAGAGAAAGTATTGACTTATGGCAGTGAATAATCATCAGAAAACTGTTTTTGCAGAACATTTTGATGACACAGTGAAGTTGAGCTTTGACCTTTTGGACATAAAAGGTCAAAGCTCATTTTGACATCACGCAGTAGGGTCACCACCAGTTCCAAACACATGCAGGGGCCTGGTGCAAATTTGGCCACAAATAAATGACAATTTGTCCAAACTTAGTGGATATTTTAAATTAAGCTGTTGAATCTTAACTACAACTTCTGACAGTCTATGTTGACTTGAACCCTGGAATTGCCACCTGTAGATCTATTTAATGTATGAATTCTTGAGTTAGAAAAATGCGTTTTGTGAGGGCACAGTGACCTTGATTTGACGACCAAAATCTAATCAGTTCAACCTTGAGTCCAAGTGAATGTATTTGCCAAATTTGAAGAAATTCGCTTGAAGCGCTCCTGAGATATCGCGTTCATGAGAACAGGATGGATGTACAGACAACCCAAAAATCATGCCTCCAGCCATGGTTGTCACTGGCACAGAGGCATAAAAACATGAAGAGACAGAAAGAATGCAACAGCAGATTATCATGAGATGGCAAAAACGGAGAGGAGAGGAAGACATAGAGAGAAAACAGAAAGAGAGAGACTGATCAACACTGACACAGAGCCAAACACACAGAAAGAGGCAGAGGGAGAAAAAGCAATGAGAATGCAACAGCAGGTCTGGTGAGGATGCTGGGCTGTTTACCTGGCAGGCCTTCCAGAGCTGGTCAGCCAGGCCGCTGATCTGAGAGAGGACTTGACGGATGAGAAAGGACTTCGACAAGCCGCTGGTTCCCAGGATGATCAGGCACTCCGTCAGCTTCTCTTCAACCTGGAGCTGAGGTTGAGAATACTGAGATTTTACTATTTTCAGTTTCTTTAAAATTCTTTACTGACTCCTGAATCATTGTGGCTATTTTTTTGTACTTCATTTATTATCGTCATAGCATCCCGTAAGTACAAGAGGTATGTGATCATACCTTTTGGTTCTAGTTAAAAGCCTGGTAGCTGAGTTCTGTACAGTGGGTAGACGAGAGAAGAGGCTCTTGCAATAGTCAAGGCACAAGGAGATGAAAGCATGTACAACAGTTTCTTCATCTCTACAATTTGAAACAGATCTTATTTTTGCAATATGTCTGAGGTGATAAAAACATGACTGAACAAGCTTTGTGGTATGTTGCTCACAACATAAATTGCTATCAAATAGGACAATAAGATTTATTATAATCATCTTGTTATGTATGTATGTACGTAACCAGATGGCAGTATTTGTTCTGTGATATGCTGGGACCCAATAACAAGAATTTCTGTTTTACTAGAATTGAGCTGAAGAAAATTTATTGACATCCATTTTTTTTTCCATTTTATTTTATTATATCAGACAGGCAATCCTGTAGAGAACTCAACATACTGAGGTCAGTGGGCTTAACAGGGAGGTAGAGTAATGTGTCATTTGCATAACAGTGAGAAGAACCACTATGTCCACAGATGACGTCACAGGAAGCAGAAAAAGGTAGGGAAAAAATGGTCCTAGAATTGACCTTTGAGGTACACCATACTTGACATGGGGAGAAACGACAACAAGTTATTAACAGAGTCAAAAAACTTCCTATTGGACAAATATGATAAGGACCAGCTTAATGTAGTACCAGATATGCACAATCGCCCAACGCCTCACTTAAGTTAAGCAGCACAAGAACTGCACACATTCCTTTTCAAATGTTTTCCACATCAGCAAGAAGCTGCTTTCAAACACTTTTTTTAAAGAATCTAAGGAAGTTTAGAAATCAGACGATAATTATCTAGGAGGGTAGGAGCAAGCTCTGATTTATTTGGACTAGTTGGACACTGGCAGTTTTAAAATGATCTGGCAAATAACCATCAAACAGCAAGCTGTTCAAAATAGACAGCAAGTGGGGCCCAATACACTCCATTACTTCAAATAAAAACTTCATTGTGTCAAGAGGGCCAGAGGATACTCTCATATGAGACATGATTTCAAGGAATTCAGGCAGAGTAATAGCGGAAAAATAGCTGCAAGTATCCCACTGTAGGTGATCAACATCTAAAAAGGTAGGACTGGGTGTAATACTAAGGGCCCTATCTTGTGCCACCCGCTATCCGCTGCCACTACCCGCTACCCGCAAATTGCGGATTTAGGAGCTTCCGCTATCCCTAAACGGTATCTTGCGCCACCCGCTACCCGCTATCCTTATGCCGACTCCGTCATTTGCGCCAGGAGGTGTGTTCGTGGGTGTGTTTCATGCGCTATCCCTAAGGTTGCTATCTTGCGCACACACTTTAGGGATAGCGGATAGCGGGTGGTCAGGACCACCCGCTATCCGCTATCCCTAAAGTTTGGGCTGTTACGAGAGCGCGCCCAGGCGGCTTCAATGCGCGCCCCGACGGAGCCTCACCACACACACGGTCGGACTGATACCGGGACGCCGCCGGAATGGACTGAGTATATTACTCATATAGACTGTTTAGAGGAAAGACTGTTTTAATTGGACACTTACGCCAGCACGTTTTATTGTTTTATCATAAGCCAGCAGCTGTGCTATATTTTTATTTTTAATATTTTATTTGCCCAATCTACCTTGTCAATAAATTAGTTTACACATAGTTCCACCTCTGCCTCTTGTGTGTGTGTAGTGTGACCGGGGGATTTTACTCAATCAGTACAACCTTGTGACACGTCCACTTGGACACATGTGGCTCCACCTCCCGAATTAACTCGCCTATAATATAATATATCATATGTATATAAAGCCAACTTGCTTTAGCCTCAGTAGAAGCCCTGAGAAAATCTACCTCCCTCTCTCCATCGCGGGTTTAGGATTTAGGATTTAGGATAGCGCAGCCTGCCCTTAAAGGCAATGGCACCTGGCACACTGATTGGTGTAACTGGCATAACGCCCAAAACACGCCTATTCATAATATAGCGGGTAGCGGAGGTGTTTTGCGGATAGCGGGAGGTGCACAAGATAGCAACTTTTACGGGGGAACGCCTCTTCCTAAATCCTAAATCCGCAAATAGCGGGTTTAGGGAGTCTGGCGCAAGATAGGGCCCTAAGTCTTTTTTATTCCACTTCTCGCACTTTCCAGCAAAGGGCAATAAAAACTTAACTGACTGACAGGCTTACATAGAAACCTGGGGGTTTCTATGCTGATGGGCAGAAATAATTAGAAATGCACAATATTGGGTTTTTTGCTGATATCCGATATACCGATAATTTTTTAGCCCATAGCCAATGCCAATACTGGTATATGCACAGTTTTTTCCACATAACTGCAGAGAATATCAAGTCTCTCCTGTAGTGGAATTAAGATATTATTAAGCCTACTCTTGTTGTGAAGGCCCACTGGCAGATGCAAACATAAAATATAATGCTTTTCAAAATGTACACATTTACTGGGAAAAATAAGAAAACTAATTCAACATAGATTATGTAAAATATGTCATATATATTTTACATAAAACTTTCTTTCAAACAGAACTGTAAGCTTTCTCCTACTAAACAAATCTTGGATGATGCTCTCCCTGAGACAATCCTGACAACAGCCACAACCAGGGCAAATCTTAAGACTTACTGCAATTACTGCAAAGAGCAATTCTGTGATAATTTAAAACATGAGTGGATCATTACAAGCGATTAGATTATATTTGAAATAATTCCTATAGACAATATCAAGGCCACCACCATGACTGCAATCCCCAGGTCTGCTAAAACAGTCTGCAGGGCCTCTAATCTGGAGGGTACAATTCAGCAAGCTGACTGTGTTCAATTGATTGTAACCAGAGTACGGTTAAAAACAAAATCTAAATCAGCAAAAGAGATGAAATCATTTGGAAAAAAAAAAATGTTTTATTAGAGAGGGATCTTAAATTGAGCAGAGAAATCGTAAACAGTCTGCGCTGGATTAATACTGGAGCTGTGGTTTTGGTCAAAATCATTATTTAATTATTAATACTCCTGTGTAGGATGTAGAGTGTGGATACCCGACCCAAGCCTGTCAGGACCCGCCAGGACCTGATGGTTCGGACAAATATTTACCAAACCCATGTCAGTGATATTTTAGTGAAAACTGATGGACCTACAGTGTGTTCTAGGCAACCTGCTGTATAGTCCTGGAGTTAACATAATGACACTGAATGCAACACATAGGCTATTTCAGGTGTTAAATGTAATCTAGCGATGGAGGACAAGCAAAATCTCAGGCTCGGGTCAGGTTCCAACACAAAAAAAAGAAGGCCTGTCTGCCTAAGAGCATGAGTGCGGGCCGACCTGCACTCTAGTAGTGCTGATTCGTTTGATAGACCTGTATGTAATTATTACAGGAACCTTAAAACTAGAAGGATCCAGCAAAAGAATACAAACTCCAAGTTGTACTAGCAGGTGCAAGCCCTGATCACCCTGATAGGTAGATACTACTCTCCAAATACTTGGAGAGTAGTATCTACCTTGAATGTCTCATGTGCACTGTTTAACAAACATCAACAAACACAGTAGCTATACAGACACAGCAGCGACCAAAAGAGGCTGCTTGTTTCATGCAGGAAAAATGCAGGAGAGAGTAAAAAAGTGTTATAGGTTGATAAAATATTTCAACAAGCAGGGGTTAAAATAGCCTTAAATACCCTATTCTAGCGCGCCCAGGGTATGTCAAATGTTAGGAGCGTGCACAGTCTACCTTCAGTAGAGAATTGTGAAAACATCTCTCTAGTGACAAACAGATATAAGTCAGTAAGGTCTGTATAAGCCATAAGTCAGTATAGCCAAGGTCAGACATTTTAGGGGACATAAACATAAAAAAAACACATTTTTGAGTGGAGGTGTTCTTTAAACTTTTTCACAGTTCATTAGGAAAACTGCCAAACACATCTCTCCCTTCAAAAAAGGCTTTTAATGCTCAATGCTTTTTTTCTGGTTCAAGGCTTTTACCCCTGTAAGTTAAAGTCTTTTAGAAAACAATATTGCTGTCATAACATTTTGCTTTAAATGCACACCCATGATAGGATTCCATCTCGTAACAGATGCTTTATAGACTTACTCACTGAAATGACCTGTGAGGAAAGCGGATCCAGACACTGAATAGCATATTAATATCAGAGTAGGCTGGGCTTGCAATTAATTGTTTCGAAGCAATTAATAACTTTTTAATACAGCCAGTAGTGAAACACTTCATTTAAAATGTCCCCTGTGGCTGAAAACAGAATAGATGCTGATATTATTGTGCCAAAAGTGCAGTAAAAAAAAAACGATTCCAATCTTTGAAACCATGATTAAGAGCAATTACACTGAAATGTAGAATTCAGTCTGTGAAAATGTTGCTATTTTGCCACCCTAAGACTGTGGTTACTTACTGTT
The DNA here is from genome assembly GCF_902150065.1 of Myripristis murdjan. Lineage (NCBI taxonomy): Eukaryota > Metazoa > Chordata > Actinopteri > Holocentriformes > Holocentridae > Myripristis > Myripristis murdjan. Next base: position 7,229,851 of record NC_044003.1, read on the forward strand.
CTTTCATAACCATGATTTCCATAAATTACCATAAAAACTCAATACTGGAACGAAACACTTTTTGACAACTCTCATCAAGTCAGTGATTTCAGAGAGGGTAACCTCTGGAAAATTCAAATCTTAAAAACCTGGGATGAGAAGGATGTCATATCAGACCTATTAAGATGTGCTGAGATGATGGTAAAAGTTTTAATTTTTCTTATCTTGGGCAGTGGGGGTTGCTGAGCATGGCGCTCTTTTTACAGTTACATCCTGTTTCACATTCATACAGTTGTCACGTCCACACCTGGGAGCTGCGCAGACAACTACAGTCTACTACTCCACTTGAACAGTTAGGGATTGAGTGCTTGGCTCAAGGGCACCTTGACAGTACCTGTCCAGGAAGGTGAGAATATTACTTTCCCATTTGGCTGTGGGAATTCTCATATCTGCCTCGTGGAACTGTAGACAGGGGCCTCTAGTCACATGCTTGCAACTGACCAATCCTAACTCCAGCCACTAATCAATCGGAGCTTAGCAAACTTTGCACTCGGTCTTTCTCCATAGACTTAAATGAAGTTTCTCTAGATGTTGAGGTGTTTTCAGTGGTTTAAGCCATTGCTTTTTAAAAATACACGGTGAAGCATCATGCCTGGGATTCATGCAGCAGAAATACACAGTGTTACAAGAGACTGAATAGTGTCTGCATGTTTAATTCTCTCTCCGGAAACCAAAGCAAAGGCAGAATCAAGCACCATGCTAACATGCCTCCTCTGGATACAACTGTGCGTCCAACCACACAGCAAAATGAGCATTAATAAAATTAACAAGCAGACCTATCTTTGCTCAGAGACAAATCATTGTCTTGGACTGATAAAATATCACTTTTTGATCAAACTGAGGTGATGTTACATTTGGACGCTATGCTGACTTAATTTGACCTGACCCTGACTGGACTGCTTTCCTAATTACGTGGTTAGCTGGACTCACTGAATGACGAGAGATATGTTTCAAATAATGTCGCTCTTGACGTCAAGGTGCCCTTGACATTGTGTTGATTGATTATCCAATCGAAGAATAAGGTGATATTTTTTATGATTTGTGACTGTGTGGAGGAAGAGAGTGAGAGTAATACTTACTCAATTCCCCACACCATCATTCATCATCGTCATCATCATCGTCATCATGATTTTTCAGCAGTCAGATTCAAAAAGGCAGACAGCTTACCCTCTCACCTTGAGGCTACTGCCTTTTGATCTTTAAGCCTGATCAGAGCAGCTGTTTTGGTTGTCTGCTTGCAACCACGGAGATAAAAAAGATGAAAAATAAAGATATTGACTTGAAATACAGTTTTAACTTTTAACTTAAATCTCCATCCTCTATGCTGTTGACAACAAGAAAACCACTTCAATATCTGGTTAAAAAAAAAAAGAAAAAAAAGTGTAATATAAATGCCATTTTATGGATTTTAAGTAAGTTCTCAAAAATGTTTTGATAACTGAGAACTGTAAAACTGCTTCCAGTCTCCTTTCTCAGTGTTTACAGCCATATGCTCTGACAAAGGTAGTATTGTCAGTAAACTTAATAGAGTGATAAAATATGTACTTGAGTGTTCTGTTTGGAGTGAAAACAAATCAGACGAGCTGGATGCAATATGAGAGAAGGTAATAAAAGTTCTTCTGACAGACAAAGGGCTGACAATGTAAGACGAGGCAGGCGTGAGGCTGTATGAGGCCAGACACACGCACCAAACTGTACTGCTCTCCAAAAGGTTATTACATGAAATATGCCTGCAATTGAACACAGCGGGAGAGTGACATTTGAGTGATGCCACTTGGGAGTCAGGATCTGCAATTTCATCGTCTGGGCTCTTCATCTTGTCCAATCTCCTCCCTCCTAGTCCACACAGACTCCTCCAGGTCTGTCTCAGAAACAGAGCCGTCGCAAAGAGAGGGCCAGAGCAGAAGATCCACTCAGACACGAGACTAAAGCACTCCAGCAGGACTCGAATGGCTCTGAGCCCTGCCGCTGGGTAAATTGCAGCTGCTTGCGGCATCATTTCTGGAGATGGAACACAGTTACGTTTCAGGCAGTTCACTGATGCTCTTTACCAGACCACTCTTATCTAGCCGTCGTCACTATTTTATCAGCCGGCTGGAGGACCTCAAATGATGGTGGGTTACTTACCAAAATGTCTGTTTGAGCAAAGTAGCTCACTGCCATTGCTGAAATTTACTAACATTTGATTTTTTCTTTTCACTCCATGCTCACAGTGAGTTCAGTGTCTTGCTAAAGGGCTAAAACCACAGTGATGCAAACACAAACAACATGTTGTTCTAGCCTAGTTACGATTAGTGCCAAAGAGTTTACAACAGTGTTTCACAATCCAGTTCTCAAACACGTCCTGTTCTGACAGTTGTTTTTGTGTTCTATTGCACACCTGATCCAATTAAGGGCTAAATGCTGATTGGTTCTCCAGTAACAAGTGGGTTTTTTCCTGCATAGAGAATGTGGTGGAGGCCACCACTTCCACTTTGCTGGTTGCAATGGTGGCAACTTAATTCCTCTGGGCTAAAACAGATGAATGTTGTTTCTTGTACATTCAAGCATGTCCAATTTTCATTAAAAGTTTCATAAGTTAACGTTACCCCATCAGTTAATAAGTTAATCTTTTCCGTTTTGCATATACAGCAAGTCGTAAGATCAGCAACTATTTTTAGAAAGCGAGGGTGGGGAGAGGAGAGTCAAGACAGGTGAAGCAGTGTAGACAGTCTGGTTATTACAGGCAGGAAAAAGCAATAATTCATGTTACTGATGAGATATGGCAAATCTGTCAGATCTGAAAGTAATACAACCCAACCAGAAGTTGAGGACGAGGGTCAGAGTGCAGGACAGTCGCAGGACGAGGAGTCAAGTCGAGGGGATTCAGGCAGCAGTAATGTTAGAAGTGTCAAGATAAAAAATATAGTCCAAAATAAGAGCTGAACAACTTGTCTGACTGCTGGTCAGTTCAACAAGTGGACTCTCTCATCCTGTCAGATCAGCTAAGATTTGTGCTGCAGAGCACGGCCTGTGGTTCTCAACGTGGGGTCCAGGAACCTCAAGAGGTCCTTGAGAGTTTTTTCAAAGCATGCTTTAAAATGATACTTATCATTTTTAAAATCATAAAATTAGAACTGCTAAAATACACTGCTTGCAAAACATGTTTGCTTGAGCCAGTTGAAGGCACTGTACACGTGCACGTGTGAGCCCACGATCAGGCAGCACCATCGCCTCATTCTGAGCCAGGAAAAACCCTGGATGAGGTGTGCAAGAGCAGAGCTAGAGAAGAGGAAGAGCAGAGGAACAATTTTCAGCAAAGAAAGTGATTGGGGACTGAACTGGGAAATACTCATTCAGTCCAGTGCATCTAGTGCTGAGACAATTAGTCGATTAATCAGAAGGCTGTCTGTATTATTGTAAAATTAATACTTTGTTCTTTGTCTGGCTGCAGTTCAGCAGTTTTAAGACACTAATGATAACTTTGGTTCAGATTTTTTTCTTTTTTGTTGACATCTTATAGACCTAATGATTAATCAGTTAATTCAAAACAAGGGTGAAACAAGGACAAATATCCATTCAAGATCAAAGAATGCATCTTAAGTGATCAAGGAAATAATCATTGATATTCCAATCTATCACTTCAATAAGCAATCAGTACAGTACAACTTTATTTCCTCCAACTGCTTCTCTGTCAAAAGCTGTAAAACATGTGCAGAAGACCAAAACCACTCACTTGGCCTGGCTGTATGAGTAGCATCCTGATACATCATTTGCATGGAGATGATCCAAAGGCTGACAAATTGACAGATTGACAGAATGTGCACCATTACCAGACTCAAGTCTTCTACTCAGCGGCAGTATCAGTACAGCATCAGTGGAAGACAACTGTTTTTCCTCATACATGCATAATGGAGGTAAAAAAAAAAAAAAAAAAAAAAAAACATAAACCATTGTGTCAAAATGGGGGCGGCAGCAGCGTAGGATCACAGAAGCGAGTTTGACTTGTGGGTTGTTGGTTCAGGTCCCTGGGCTTTGTGTGGTTGTAGTGGGCAACTCCCAGGTGTCAATGTGTGTTGATTATGCAGGAGATTTACACCAGGCAATTCAAGAAGAAGGCTAGGAGAAGCATTACAGATCCCTAACACCGGGGTAACACCCTTTTTTTCCCGTGTTGTGGTTGGGAAGCAGTTGGCGGATACACCCGTCCAGCACTGAGAGCCTAAGGAAGAGCCTGCCCTCCCCCATCACACACAAACACTATATTACTATAACTATCACTATCCCATTTAAACTCTTTGATGCATAAACCGAAGGAGCTGCCACATTTGCATTTCACTGTGATTGTTCCTTACATGATTACATGAGACAAATAAACTTGATTGATTGATTGACTGAGGCGTGACACTGCTGAGAGGGAGCACAGCAAACAGGAACCACTAAGATATATTCTCCCTTCACTGTGCCACAGTGAAAGAGAAATAAAGGGACGTCTGAGTTTTAATACACACATGCAGTACAGTATATACAACCCCTGCCAAGGACACGGCATCTTGCTGTCCCATCCTGCAGAACTTAGAGCTTAATTTTCTGTGATTCATGTGCACAGGAAATCGTCGGCCCATGACTGACTGGCTTCCCACTTTCATACCAGAAAATGGCATGTCACGTAAAACAGAGTTACAGTGTTATTGTATGGGTACACTCCCCTCTAATCTGCGCAGCCCTTGTTGTAACTCAGCAATTCAATGTGGATATAACTGAACGGAGTCGTCCAGTTATATCCACACTGCATTGTCCAGTGCCCACAAGAACAGATCAGGAATCAATGTCTAAGAACCTGCCTTCCTCGATACAGATAGCCACACAGATCAGATTTATTTAGTTACTTACTTACTTATTTATTGAAAGCTCAGTTAACCCTTTAAAACCTATTCAAATTCACTTGACTTCTTTCAAAACATGGGGGAAAAGAAACAAGCAGATTATCAAGAAAATACCTGCAAATTAGCAAATCAATTAACCATAAAATTAGCAGAAGATTAGCAAAACTAGTAAGAAAAATGACCATAAAACTATATTATCATTACAGAAATATAATAAGTAAATACATGACTACATAAAAGTAATAATATAAGAAAATCACCCCCCAAAAAATAAGCACTAAAATGAAAAATAAAAAGATCTAAAGTGAATTTTGTTCAGCAGGTGGAATAAAGTCTTTTTATCTCTCAGACCCCCCTTAATCTATTCATGGTAAAACGCGTAGGCCCCCAAAATGATTTCTTTGCCTAGGGCCCCTAGATGTCTAGGGACAGCACTGTAGCTGGATGAGAGCCACCCTCCCAGGCCCAGAGCTAAGCCGGAGGGGGGAAACCACCACCCGAGGCCAGCAAAATGCAGGTGAGGTGTTGCTGGTGCTGCTAAATTTGTCCACACCACCAACTTTGGCAGGTAAATAAACATTGTTCACAAGTCCTGTTCCATTTTATTCAATTCTAAAATGCCATTGGTTGATAACTGGCACTGACTGGTTAATTATGGGATTTTCCAACTACTGTCAGATGATTAAGATGTTTGCCACTCTGGCTGCAAGACTGCACTACAACTACTAGTCTGACAGTAACAGGATTTCACACAACTGCTTTTAAGAGGAGACACTTTACGGTTTTCAATATGCAGCACATTGATTTATTCATTATTCAGGCAAGATGTCCTAGATTTGGAAATCAACTGAACCCTGTTAGACAGGTTGGGAAAATGCCACCAGTCAAACGCTGATAAGTTGTTGGCTTTGGCTGGTAAAATTTGTCTTCTCGCCAGCCCTCTTGGCAGGTAACCACTTGTTATTCAGAGGTCATACAATTTTGAGAAGAGATTCTGAGTAGAGAGAGACCGATTAATCGCTCAGCCAAATAATCCAGGTGATATCTGGCCGGGGTCTGTGCTCACCAGGCCGATATTTTTTTTTTTTTTAGTAGAGTGCAGAGTACAGATCTAATTAAGTACACACAGACAATGCACATTTTTTTAATTTTCAAATGTTTTTGTTCAAGTGAATAATACATTGGTATTAAATAAATGTTCATTGGGACTAAAAATAAAGAGAAGCTGCTGGGTGCTACTGTGGGCACTAACAATGTTTTTTATTTTTTATGTAAATTTACAAACTTTTGTTCTCTCTCAGAAACAAAGAGATACCACTGTCTGCTGATATCTGCTTTTCTTAAGTGCATTAAAACACTTTAGACATTTAATTGATGCTTTTTCAAATTTAAAATAGGTGCACTGCAGACAGAGTGCAGATCTATGTAAGCAAACGGAGATAAAGAAGACAATAACATTACTGTTAAATAAATGTTCATTTAAGTTCAGCAATTTTATGTCTCATCTGTCATCATTATTACTGTGTATTTGTTGCACTGGGAGGAGTTATTTTAGTAGTTTTAATAGTGGTATGATTTCATTTAGCAGTGGAAAACCCCATTTTCACTGAAATATTACTAAAACAGTGCATTCCTTCACATCTTCAATCACTGGGAACCACAGTGCGGACCTAGTCAATCTTTTATGAAGACACCACATCCAAGACAATCTCATCCCATTATAAATAAGAAAAATTGGTCTTGATCAGCGTGTTTAATAGATTAGTCCAGTGTTACATAATTGTTTTAGAATCATCTCACCATCTCTGGTTTTCTCTGACAGTCCTTGATTTAGTCAGACGCCTTTCCAGTATTATAATTACCACTGCCCTCATCTCTGACCTAGCCTCCATATCTCAATTGTCTTGAACAATCAGTCTGACTGGCAGAGCGATTGGTCACTGAATGTCAGAAATATGGAGGCTTCATCAGCGGGTGCGCCTCAAACTCAGTGTCATTACTCAGCGAGTTGGAAGATGTTAAGTTTTAATGAGGGGCATGAGCACGGATGGGTAAAAGTAGATTAGCTACATGGAAAACTCTGACTGTGGCAGGAAACTTTAAGGGTAAAAATATGCATGAATGACTTAATGTTGCTCTGAAAATACACATGTAAGGTCAACTCCTACAGTGATATCCACCCATATTCGGGCAGTGACATGCTGTTGTTTGGCTCTGTGCTCTTAATGTCAGATGTGAAATGACACAGTTGACAGTAAGGTTAAAGTGCAGCTTGTCAAGTTTAATTTGGGGGTATTTTCAGCCATTGAGATGCCTCTTGTTGAGTTGCAAAAAGGCTGGTAGGTGAAGCAAAAAGCAAGCTATTAATATTCTGCTGACGTTTATGGCTTTCATGGGACATTTATGAGATGTGACACACACAGAATTTTGGACTACAAACTAAAAATCTCTATGCTAATCTGTCGAGATACTCTAGGCACATTGAAATGTTGGGGAGGGACCATGTAACAAACAGCAGTAGCGCTTTCACTGTTCATTTCATATGTAATTACACTATAAAGTTGTATCTTATCAAGTGCGAAACCCATTCTAAAACAATAACACTTAAAAAACAGTTATTGCCAATGTGTTTTCTATATGGGGCTACTGTTTTGTTCTTTGGTGTACTTTCATGTTCCAGTGATAACTGGATCAATATAAACAATTTGATAGCTGATACCACAGTCACTGTTTTCCACCCAGTAGAGTATTTTTGCTTACACGGAAGTAGAAAGGCCCTCTTTCTTTTTGTAGCCTCCTTGGTTTCTTTTACAGACTTTTTTTTTTTCCAAGTTCCGGAGGCACTGAAAATGATGGATGAATGACTCTAGGACGAGAAAGGCCATGTCTGAAGGGACTTGCCCATAACTCTGATTGGCTGTCAATGGCCTGGAAGGGCAAGTGACTGGTCAATCAACTTGCTCAACATAAAATTTTACTGGCCCTGGGCCATCAGGCCATCGATTATGATGGACCCTGTGGTCACCGTCAACATGTAACCAACACTTTCGTTTGCCAGACACACACAGTCTTAAACATATTAGTAGAGCTGGATATCAAAATTTGACACCTTTATGGTACCTTGAATGCCTCACTACTACAGAGTATTGGACAAAGGAAGTGTCATTCAATAGCACATTGGTTTCGATGTGTCATGAACAACAAGCCTTCCCAACACGCAGCTCACCTGCTGTTGTGAAAACAGAATCGCAGGTGAATAAAATCCCAGATGCGAGTTGTTTTTTTGGGCAAGTTTATAATTCCACTGATGGCGAATAAACTCAACAGAGCAAACACATATAGGGAGGGAGAGGTGGGGCGGGGTGCCGGTGTGTGTGCAGAGAGAGTCTGAAACTGAAAAGTGCACACCCATGTGTGTGGAGGGTGGGATTGGGTGAAAAGCAAAGTCAGCAGTTTCAGTAAAAACACTAAAATAAAGTGGATAATTAACTACGTATTCTTTCAATTTCAACAGACAATTACATTTGCCAGTCCGACACATGAAACAACGGTGGCTGTTGTTCTCGTCTTTTTTTTTTTCCTTTTACAGTCATGAATCATCAGGCTGTGTAACCTATTTGAACATGCACTCGAACACATTTTACAGTGGTTTTGTTTCTGTGTGTCTGTTCGATGATCTGTTGATGTCCTTGTCAGCAGTATCTAAATTCACCCAAAAAAAGTAACGTATGCCCTGGATTTTTCCCCTATCCATGGTGTGAAAATGGCCGCAAAAGGATAATAAATGAGCAAGCGACAAAAGTGAGTGAAACGAAAGAATGGCTGTGCAACCCAGAAGTATGTGAAAGCAGAGGAGAGGAAGAGAGCAATGTGGTCAAGCGAGCTAGACAGTGAATGAAGAGAGGGAGCAGAAGTAGTAAAAAAATGTTTTGCAAAGGTTTTGAATCGCTGCAATCACAAGAGGTTTTTCATCGAACAGTCGTAACTGTGCAAAGAAAGTTTTAGATTGATAGAGCTGGTAGTTTCCGAGATGAGCTGCAGACAGGCACACAGAAACACAGGAATGAAAACATAATCTCCCCCAGCTACACCTGGCAGACATTAAAAATTAAGCATTTCTCCTATTCCTCAGCCGACTGTTTTGTTGAAAAGTTTAACATATGCAGTAAAATATTGTCCGTATGGTCTTTGGACTGATTTCACCAAAAGGCATCTGGCATTAAACGTATGTGGAAATTAAATTTTATCTGACAGCTGGGTTATATTGCAGATCACTGACAATGAAAACAAATTAGTAGTAGTATTTAAAGCCATACTAAGACGAGTGCAGATACAGGCTGTCTGGAGTGATTTTTTTTTTTCTTTTTCATGAAAGCAACGCAGCACTGCATTTATGTTGCTATATTAGTAGAACAATCATGCCGCATCGTGACTGCAAGAAGAAAGCATCTTCCAGCAAGACAGTTATTTGGTCATTTAATTTTAAAACCAAACTGACCAGATACTAAAAAAATCAGCCTGCAGCAATGAGAAAATACACTTGAGCCACCAGGGAAATGTCAGTGTCAAGCCATGTTATTTAATTCATCTAAATTTATACTGAAACACAACTAAAGATTTCAGCAAGTTCAAGAATCCTCGAAGCTAAATCTTCAAAAACCTTCAAAAACAAAAAAAACAAAAGCATGTGTAGCCCTGTGAAATCCTACCTATGGAGGAGAAATATATTCACTTGTCTTGATCTTACGTCAGGAACATGGAACATGGCTAACAATTCTAGCATGTTTTATTCATCACTTATGGGATTATGGTGATTATGCCCCCTATAAAGATAAGATAAAGTAATGATTTCAAGTGATGACATTCCTCATCTGAATATTAATCATTGTGATTGGCTGTCTGGCTAAGTAACTGGTGGTATAGAACAACTCGTCTCTGTGGAGGCATTAAAGATTCTAAGTGACAGATTGGTGCAGTGTTAATGGAAATTCCCTCATTAAATTTACATTATTTTACAGGCTATTCAGCGCTGTCATCGCTTTTACTGACATTCATAAAACACCATGTTACACTGGTTTAAAAAAAAAAATTTCACAGGTATAAGGACTAACATAGAGGGAATTTACCACAGAGAGGAAACTGCAACCATCTTACTTGGGTAAAACATTTTCAGACCTTAAAGTACAAGCCACATGAGACTACCCCATGTTCACTTTCATCTCCATATCCCACGTGGTCATGCCATGCCATGAAACTGACATGTGTGAGTGGTTGAGTGACTTTCACAATCAGGTGCAACGGTAATGACCATTTTATTAGTGTTTGTTATGTGTCAGTGGGCTCTGAATGAAGGTTAAAGCTGCTGTTGATGTAGGATACTGAAAAATTCTTAATGTCATTTCATGGGGTAATAAGTTATTAAGCCCTATCTATTGTGATGGCACATTGCACAGCTTGCTTGCTGTTGAACAGTGCCATGGTGTTAAACAAGGAAGCAATAACACGCTGTTGTTTACAACAAAAAAAAAAAAAAGTTGATTTTGAAATATTTTGCCATTTAGAGTTACACAGACAAGCTCCACTTCCAATTACAAAACTCAAATAGGATAAGTGAAAACACAGGCTTTGGCCAGATTGAGCAATGCAGTATTTTAAATCCTGTTTAGAGCTGACTCTGGGTGTTGGGAGGCAGCAGTGGAATCTATAGAGGCAGATTTGGATTGTATTTTTACTGTACTTTAATGTTTTGCTCTGCTAAATCAGGAAGTGAGAAATGGAAAAATCTTAATACAATGGTATTAATTGTACAAATTAAGAATTGCACATTTCATACAACAGATAACAGGAGGACTATGTGACATCTAAATGAGGTGCAAATGTAAGACTTCAGACTAATTATCTTAATTAGTGTAAAGTCATTATTTAAGCATAACCTGGCTGACAGTCCTAGATTTCCTACTTCCTATTTCAAATTTTAGGACATCCTATGAGGCCCATACAAAATGCATAATTTAAAATGTATCTGAATAATTTTATTAATATTGTAATATAAAAAATGAAGAATTTAACTGTTAAATTAACATGCTTTATTGATGTTTTTGTTATGAGATGTCAAGGTCCTGACCTTGACCCTGATGCTGGGCTCGAACAGGACACGGAAGCACCGCAAGCAGAACCGGAAAAAGCCAGGAGGCTGGATGTTCTGGACCTTTGATGTAAGCATATAAGTCTCCCTTTTTTTAGATGTACAAATATGAAAGGATGCTAACCCTAACACAGTATCGGTGTGTTTCGTTACACACCTGAGAACAGAAGGCTAGATGCGTTTTCCTTCTTGGTGCGTTTTCAAGTTGGGATGGCAGTTAAGTGGATATTACGAAAAATAATGTGTGCATATAAAAACTCCCTCTCTCCTGTGTCACATTACCTTGTTCAGCTGATCGCAGTGTAGCAACATCCCAGTTAGTTCCCTCAGCGATTCTTCCACATGTGTCTTCAACTTGGCAGATGGTTGATTCTGTGAACAACAGAGGTCAGAGGCCCGGGCTGCAACCTGGCAGGCCTGCAGGAGGAGGGCACTGGGGGGCAGCGGCGGGGCATCCCTACATGCTGCCACCACTGAGTCGAGCAGCTGGCACACAGAATCCACCAGCACTGAGCCTGCATGCTCATCAGAGCTGAGCCATGCCGCCTCCAGGCCGCCATCCTTTCCTTCTGCCCAGCGGAGGCCACACAGGCTCTGAAGAAACTGCATATGGAGAAGCATGGCTTTTCCCTCAGGACCAAGGTTCTCAGTGGAGGAAAACGGCGGTGGAGGGCCAGAGGTATCAGCTGGACAAACTGGCTGTCGTATTCTGGGTGCACTGGCATCTGGAGATGGGAAATATGGACAAAACAAAATATCACAATATGACTGAATACCTTGATATCGATATTGTGACGACACTGTGGGGATGACCACACTTTTCATCAGACACTTATGACAAAACTTTCAATAAACAATCATTAGTAATGTAGATATGATGACCGAGCAGATAGAGGTATGTAATATGATATAAATATTGGCATGGCTTACCAGCATCTGGAGTGGGAAGCAGAGTCTCTGTGCTGCAGCCCGAGTCCAGGTCTAAACTGGATGGCTCCCTCACTTTACCAATCAGGTCCTGTGAGAAGTTGTTCATGTTGTCATCATCACCTGCAGGATTACACAAAAATCAGATGTGACATGATCAAATTGGACTTACTTGATGACTTTATACATGTTAAGCTATCAATAAAATAACCGAGGACTTAACACTGCAGACAGAGGCCCAGATTCACCTCTGGCTGGTTTAAGGTTAAAATGACAAAATGAGAATTTGGAATGCTATATTCACTAACGAATATTTGCACCTGTGGTAGTCATTACATATCAAGACTGTCCCAAATTTACTCTTGCTTTGCACACCAACTTGCTCAAACTACTGTAGCCCATACCAGGTCTTTTGAAAAACATAAAGAATATGCATCAAGTTTAGCTGGCTACTGCCTCTGCTTGATAATGCAGGCATGGTCACTTGCAAGTCAGTCAAAGGTTTTCCTTGATAGAAACTCAAATGAGATCAGGTTATACTCCAATTAAGAAAGGGCTGTAGGGCACAAGGGCACCAACCTTTACACTACAGCTGTTAATGTGAAGATGGGGAGGCATGGTGGCGAGATAGCTTCAATTTTGGTAGTTATGATAGAATAAAGTATTAATGATAATCATACTAATACAAAGTCATAACATAAGTACATAATTACAGTTAATTATTTCCACCATCATCCCTGTGGTCACGGGGGCACTTAAGAGGGAATGTTTTATTCACCTTATTTTAAAAAGCAACCTTGGGGACCAGAATGGCCAGTGATCAAATACAGTAACATTCTACAAAGTCAGTTCTTTGGCTTCCTTCAGGTGAGGCACTTCATACAATCCAAGCTCAACTTCACAATGAATCAACCACTTAAGCGCTGATTCCTCCCTTCAGTTTTAACTAATCACATAGCTCTGAAAAAAATCCTACTGCTTTTTTATGAAAGGCTACACTTCCCCTACCTGCTTGACATGGATAAGCTCATAAAAATATTGTATGGGAGAAAGAGACATGAGGCTCTAGTCTGGAGAAGAGGTTTCATCTAACATAAAGACTGCAGGGAAAACATTTTTATGTAAAAGGCTCAAAGGCAGACAGTTCACGATTCTGCATAGATTGCAGCACATGCCTTACTTTCTTAAAGACAATCCCCAGGCCTTGCCCTGTGCGTGAAATGCCAGAAAAAGATGAGGGCATATTATCATCTTTTCTGGCATTGTAAAAGTAGATTCTGGTAAATACATCCGAAGAGCTTAGCTTCATTTTCCACCTGGAGGTGAAAGCAGAACCAGATCTATTTCTATTAAGCTTACCTGTGGTTCCCCTTGTCACCTGGACAGCATATTCTATTGAAAAGCTTGTGCTTCTGGCAAGAAAATGTGTTCTGTCTCAGTGGATTAAGGAAAAGCCTCCCTAGGTCATATAACGACATATGGAGGCCTTTAAAAGTATTTTCTATGAGGCGTCCAAACGCCATCTTATGATGAGAAATGGAGATAATGGGTTCTGTAAGTAATGGAAACCCTTTCCTGACCACCTGGGGATTTCAGGGATCTACTACTGCAAGTGCACCCGCCTAGTAACTATTAATTACCGAACATTCAGATACATTTAAAGATTGGCAATGAAGGCTTAAATCTAAATAAATCATAATTATAATGAGCGGCATATAGATACAGAGCTATACATATATTTTATATTTACGTACATATTTCTCACAATCAATTCTGTGTTCTCTTGCAGGTTTTGGTTTGTTGTTTGTAAATGAAATATGAAATAATGAATAATGACCTTGTTACTTTACCAACTTACTATCTGGTATTGTATAAACTATTGTGCTCCCTTCTATAATGTTATGTATTAGTCTGTGCTGCCTCACATATTAACCCTGTTATGATTCCATTTTTAAAATAATGGTTTTCTTTAGACACCTTATCAAACTAAATCCACAGATGTCAAGGGATTAGGACTACATTTCTCATTGGCAGGAATAAATAAGGAACCCTCTGCCTTATGTCAACAAGCATCATCAACATCGAACAACCTGCATTAGCTGAGAGATACAGCAATTATTCTCCTCCACCAAAATCAGTCAGTATACACATATTCAACACCCGCACCTCAAAATAATCGGATTTAAGTTGTACAATTAGGAGTAAACTTCATGTCATCCAATTACTGTCATAATTAAACTGCAATTATTTATGTTGCTATTCGCACAGTTCAGCTCAAGTGCTAGAAATTAGGGGTGGGACTTGTAAACGTGTACACGTGTACACGGTTAGCCAATCATAAACGTTTAGAAAAAACCACTAACCGTGTACGTTTTTTTTTTTTTTTTTTTTTTTTTTATTACCTGACTTTAAGTTCACTCACGAGATGCAATGGCATCCACCAAAAAATAGAAGCACTGTTTGGCAGTTGTTTCAAAGAAATGTAAGTGGAAACACTGTCAAGTGTACACTGTGTGACACTGAATTATGCGGTTTTCAAATAGCACGCACGGCGCAGACCTCGGCCGCCGCAGCCATTCATTGTGTATGTGATCGCGGGGCGCAAGGGCGCACCGGTCTGTGCCAAGCTGAACGCAGCGCGAGGCTGGCGCCACCGCCTGTGTGCACTGTGCCCAAGTTGATAATTTTTAAATAACCCCAATACTAACCCAGCGCAGAGCGCGGCCCAAACCGCGTGCTATGTGAAAGCCGCTTTAGCCTTTAAGGGTAGCAGCACAGGCTCACTGTTAAACCACCTGTGGTGGAAACACCCTAACAGCCTGGGGACAGAGCCCGGCGTCAGTGCAGGTGCGAGTGGAGGACGACAACAGCAAGTTAGCATATAGGATTTCATATCCAGAAAATGTGACAAGCCATGAAGCGAAGCAATTAACTTAATTGCGGTTGCTGTTGCGACTGTGTTATTTGAATGGTGACAGCGCCCTCTAGCGGTTGTATAGCAGTAAAAATCAACCAACTCTGAAGACACGTGTACACGCAATTAAATGGCGCGTGTACACGTTTAGTATTTTTTGTACACGTTCCCATCCCTACTAGAAATCCTCCATTGGTTTTGCACATTTGAAAGGCCTTGTTTCCCTGTTTCTTCATGACGCCAAGCCTCATTAATGACAGGGAGGCTCATTAGTTCAATGCAACTTTAGGCTGGGAAAACAGCTTTCCAACTTCCTATATGGGCATTCTGCAGTGCCAATTACCATTCATGGCAGGCACACTCCTACCCCAAGAGAACATATGCCATTTTTTGAATATGCCTGGTTGTGAGTTAACATGTGACAGTGAACAGAAAACCAATCAGGCTTTTTCAGCAGTAAAATTTCATGGACGTGCCTCTAAAAAAAATCGATTCATCCTACTTCGAGAAATAATCGGGTTGCAACTCTCAAGTCAAAGTACAGATGGGCATCATCATTAGTGATTATTTTCATAGAGTGTGCTCCCAAATTTCTGTCCTGCACCCTCTAATTTGCAAATTTAGGAACATATGTGTATTTCCAGGAACAAATGTCGCTGGTGGGCACACAGTGTTTAAAGGTCTGGGGACTGACACTAAGTAGAGTTTTGCTTCCAAATGAGGTTTTACTTGAAATTATGCTGCAAAGGTGTCTTAGGCTGATTACTGAGTCTGCTTGATTTCAGGGTGCATGTGATGAATAATATAGCTATTCTGTGTACACAAGTTTATCCGCAGACTTGCAAGTTCAGATGGAGGGAAAAGGGCAGTATTTGGTGGCTTGGTGCAGGTCAAAACTCAACCACATTATAGATTAAATTCCAAAGAAATTAACATAACCAATTCCTTATTCTGCCAGTGCCATCATAAGCTCCTCCATTCCTATTTTCTGTTTTCTGCAACACAGCATCTGTATTACAGGCATTCAGAGAAATCAAACAACAATGGCCTGATTGCCTGTCTTTTTTTTTTTTTTTTTTTTTACCTTCAGGTAGCGAGTGGGTGGTGGGCGGGTTTGGATAATTATGAAATTGCACTGGGTGGGTTGGATAGGCTCTCCAGGTGACAGGCAGTCACAGGTATTAAAGAAAAATAAATCACTACTCTGTGGGGGTTTGATTCTGGATATGACCTCTGCTTAAAAAGGTATTTATTTGAGATTACATGTTGAGCTAAAATAGAAACAGTATTGCATCAACAATGTACTTACTTGAATGACCCAATACTGCATCGTTTCACCAACCATGTAGTGCAAGATGTATTGTATCATAAGGCTGCCAAATCTACATTCAATAGTCTAATGTTTTTTCAATATGACAAAAAAAAATATCATTTGAATTGATAAGTTAACTTTCAAATGTGTAATAATATGCGCGAATGATAATAAATGTGCACTGAAAATCTTGACTTGCACCCTGCATTCTGCTCTCTGCTACTCTGCTCTTTTTTTCTCCATATGCACACTGCCGCTATAAACTAACTGACCACAACAAAAACACTGACCCACACGACTGCTCAGCATCACAGTGCTAAAAAATGTCGGAAAATTGGTAAGAACCATATGCAGAGAAAGTAGCCGTCACTCCAGAAGATCTAAAAAGTGCTGTGGTTCAGCTGTTCAGCTGAAACAGAAACACAGTCAAAGTAGAGAGCGGTATCTAAAATATGTCATTCAGAACAAGCGTGCCACTCCTACACCACTAATTTGAAAAAAAACATCTGAAAACTAAGCACCTGAAAGAGTTTGCACAGATATGTGACGAGGTACTGGCTTCAAAAAGGCCATGTCTAAAGGTTTTTTCCAGCAAGCACACCACCACCACCACCCTCTCTCTCAGAGCCTCGGTACTGCTAGGAGTTGACGTCCAAATTCACTGATTGGACATTTGAGCAGGTGCAGTTGTTCTGTTCATATAATTTTTGTGGTTATGGTTATGCATTGTGTGTTTTAGGATCTGACGTTGAAAGAATCCTGTTAATGCAGCCAAACTGAGAACCTTTTTTAATTTAATTTTGCAATATTACTATTAATATACTTATAAAACAAGTGTTAGCCAACTCAGTTATGAATTAGTCACTGTCTGTCAATTAAAGAATTACCAAAAAAAAGTTTAAGTTTGATTTTTTTTTTTTTTTTTGGATACTGTATCATTGTGCTGTGATAAAATGAATAATTTCATATCTTACTAAAGCAGTTGTTGCTCCAGTATCACAGTGTCAACCATGTATCATGATATACTGTGTTTTGTCTGCATATCAGTCTTTAACCAAGCTTCATAACTCTATTCTATACTCATTTAGGAGTAGAGCACTAGCACAGCAAGAATATAACCACCACTGCATGAGTAAAAGCGACATTAAAGTAACTATTGTTGTTTGGTCTTGCTACTAATGTTTTAGAAGTAAGGGTAGCCTAGCTTATAATTTAAAAAACAAATAAACGCTGTTTGGACTACAGCATCAAGCTGACACAGAACTTAAACAGTGACAGATACAGAACAAAACTAAAATTTTTGCCTTAAGTTTCACAGCTGCAAAAAATTACAGAGGGAAAACTGCTCTACCTAAAGGAAGTCAAAGTTATCTGGTCTGGTGGAGTCAACAAAATCACATCTTAAAACTTACCAGCATTTACCAAGTGGACAGCGATTATTTCTCTGCTTATCAAAACTGTGAATTAATGAACTGGTGAGAGTGCTCTATTTATGCCATACAGAGCAACAATACACATTTTTCACTCCCTGGGGATAGGTGTACATGATGTGCTGTTGTGCATCTGCAGACTGCAAACATCCACTAAATCTGGTGGAACACTTTATTTGCTGCACATTCCTCAATCTTCTTTCAATTATTTTCAATATTTCACATATTTTCCATGCTGCTGCTGTGTTCTATGCCACATTTGTGCTAGGTCGCTGAAATGACCCATTTCTCCACACTTGCATCTCATTTGATCTAATCTGATCTAATCTAATCTAAAGTAGTAACGGTCACATAATCAGTGGCTTTGGACCTGGTGCTTCTTAGTCACTGAATCATCTATTCAAGTTGTTGCACATCCACTTGCTCGAGCTTGAACTGTGTGTCTAATCAATCTACATCGTTGTGCACTGTGTGTGAGCTCCTACGCTCCTCATGTTTGGTGGTTTTTATTTATTACCACATTTACTAATAACACAGGTAGTAATGAGTTGGTGTGGATTAGAGGAGGCAAAAACTCACACTAGCATTTTGTACTGAAGCTGCTGATGGCCTGACATTTTACACGGATATTCAGCATCTTCATATTTTTCCATTTTTATGACGAATTAAATAATTTAGTGCATCTACCCAGAATTGCACACTGCTCAGAGTGAAAAGGCTTATGAAATTACATTTACCCTTTTTTTAATACCATATGGCTGTTTTTTGTTTGGCACTTTAGTTGTTAACTGTATGTGACAGTGCTTCCGCTTGTTTTTACTCTGTCCCGTCTTTGTGAAGCACTTTGTAACCTAAGGTTTGAAAGGCGCTATATAAATTATGACACTATTATTATTAATCATTTAGACTATCATGTGACACTAAAACTTTCCACTGAAGCCCAGACTACATCAGCTCTTTCAAAGTTAGTGTGTCTCCCCAGAACTGTCCTCTTCTCAGGATGAAAAAAAACCCCTCTGAAATAGTATTTAGTCCATGATGTGACACGAACACTCTCCACTGAAACCCATATTAATTAAATTCTCTCAGGGTGAGCAGCATGGTGATCTGCTCCTCCCTCCCCATCTATTCAGTGGTAGAGGAAACTTTAAATGGAGAGTGCATTTCCCAAAATGAACAATTAAAATAAATTCAAGTTCAAAGAATATTCATTTTTACTATAGGATTGCTTTGCAGCTGTGGTCAGAGAGGAAGCATCATATCAGAGATGAATCACATGACCAGCAAATAATCTATTTTTAATCAAAAGTGAGTATTGGTCCCTAATATGTGCAAATCTATGTATTAGTCTAAGCTAAAGCGGCAGCCCTGTTGTTGTTACTGTTGTTCCATTCATCTCTACTAACACTTCTTTGCAATTAATGTCACCATAAGTGAATGGACAAGGGCCCACCTGCTGCTTCCCTGGTGCTCCTGGTGCTGGGCGTCATCTTGGCGAGGAGCAGCTCCTGTCGCAGCCTCAGCACCTCCTGCTGCAGCCCCTGGGCTCTGCTCCTCCAGCCTTCATCCAGGCTCCTCAGCTGGCCGGCCAAAGCCTCGGCGTGCTCCCTGCCACTCTGACCCGGGGGCTTGTTCTTTATTACAGCCACTGCCAGGGCCAGTCTGGCTTTCTTCATAAGCCAGTCCGCCTGGCCTGCTCCTAAAACAGAGCAGAGAGGAGGTCGACAAACAAAATTCAGGGGTTCAATATTCTGGACTTTGAGGACCACGCTGAATGCGGTATTGTATGCAATAAAGTGACAGCGGAACAGCAAATTTACTATTCATGAACTCTCTGACTTTGTCACCGACCACAGCGGCTGGCACTCCTCAAAACTCAACAACTTTCAATATAATTATTCAGACCACTCGATTTTTAGAAGCAAGCGGGCCACCTTTCGTGTGTGTGTGTGTGTGTGTGTGTGTGTGTGTGTGTGTGTATGTGTATGTGTGTGTGTGTGTGTGAGTGTGTGTGTTTGGGTGCACCTTGTTATTTCCCACAGGATTAACTGAATGAACCTTCTGTGTAAAAGTTCACAAACTGGCTCAAGGCATACAAATTCATCCTTTTTCAATACACTGCACTCATGAATTAACAGAATACGTTCAGCGCAGGGAAAGGTCATGTCATTTGTAACCAGTCTGTAAATTTAAAAGCCTTTGCTGACTAGACAGGTTAATAAAAAACCACTGTCATTACACCTGACCTGTTCACAAACCATAACAAACTAAACATCATGCAGAAGCGTGCATTAAGAATTGTGCATAATGTGGGGTTTTATGATCATACAAATCAATTGTTTCTCAAATCAAGAGTATTGAAATTTTCAGATCTTGTGGATTGTAAAACTACACAAATTTTGTACAAAGCAAAGCACAACCTACTTCCAAGGGCTATACAAAAAATGTTTGGAGAAAAAGAGGGAGGCTGTAACTTAAGAGGGAGAGGGAAGTTAAAACAGCCGTTTGCTCGTACCACACTGAAAAGTATGTGCATATCTGTTTGCGGAGTGAAGCTTTGGAATAGCTTACCCAATAATATCAAAGAGAGTAAAAATGTTGCCCATTTAAAAACAATGTTTAAAAATAAGATATTTGATAAATATAAAATAGAAAATGCTGATAACAGCAAATGATCAAAATCATAAAAAAAAAAAAAAAAAATTACAGATGCCTTATAATTTATTCTTTGATAAAATTGAGAGTTTTGGCCTTTTGTTTAGTGTGTGTTTTGGATACTGTATCTATGTCGGTATGAATGCTTCTTGTATGACAGCTAGCAGGTACTGTATGTATATATGTGCACTCAGGTACACACTTACATGTAAATGTAAACAGTGGAATTATTATCTTATCTGTGCTTTGTTTGTTTATTCTTATTAAGGATTTTGGGAGGAAACAAATGAAATTGATTGCAAGGGTTCGGCAGCCATAAGCTTTTGCTTCAGCCGAAAACCCTTTTCGACCAGCCATATTCATTCTCTTTAATGCTTTAATTATGTTTAATTTGTTGTGCTGCTGTGATCGAAAATAAACATATTCATTCATTCATTCATTCATTCATTCAACTATATGCCTTCTCCAGAGAGTTAGAAAAGTCAAATGAATCGAAATAAAATTGACTTAAGCCAGCTAAATTAAATAACCTACCACTGGCAGAATGCAATACCATGATATGTTTAGCTAACTAGCAGCCAGGTCAGTAAGTTTCCATTATCGGGCACTTCCCTGTCACACTTGCCTCATTACTTTCCGAGACCCTCAGGCACCCTAAACAGAACCCACATCCACAGCATAAAGAAAAATAAACCAAGACATACTATTTTTTGCGAATATACACACACACAGTCCGTAGGTACAATCAGTTGTTCCGCTTGGCTAACGTTATATTGAAACTGACCGTTAAACCAGCATACACGATAAGCAAACCTTTTACAAACAGTAACGAAGGGTAAACGGCTTTGGAGACACTTTTACATCGCCGAGTAACTTATCTGACTGCTATTCAAATAAAGATAAGGATTAGTAGCGCCAATATTTGCTTACTTTCTGTTGCTTGGGGCTCCTTTTCGGCTTCAACATCCATCATTAACAGTCAGGTATCGCTAGCTAACGGCGCGCTAACTTTGGGTGGGCAGCTAGCTAGCCCCTAAATTAAACCTACCAAATATTTTTTTATATCGTATATTTTTTATAAATTAAGCTTGGCTGACATCTTGGTCGCCCGGTTGGCCGCTGGTTTATGAGCTTCAGTGAAACCGATGACACCGATGATGATTAATTTAAATTTCTGCGTCAAAATGCCGCCGCAGCGCCGCCGTGGTTTCCACTGGGTTTGTGGGCGTTATCTGTGAATCCCACCGGAGTTCTGGGTAAGACCCGCCCACGTTGACTAACGGCCGTTTAAAGTGAGGGCAGGGTTGCCAGGTCCTGTGAAAGAAACACGCGAATCTGGATGTCAAAAGAAGGAGGAGATAGATAGATAGATAGATAGATAGATAGATAGATAGATAGATAGATAGATAGATAGGTATACTTTATTGATCCCAGACTGGGAAATTCACACGTTACAGCAGCATCATCAATAAAAACAAAAAAATAAAATTAAAAATTAAAATTAAAATTAAAAGTATATACAATAGAGACTAAAAATGTGAAATATATACACTAAATACAGTAAGGGCTAAGTATATACAATAAAGTGGCCTGAGAATATAAGATGTTTAAGTGTTGAAATGTAAGAAATGTAAGATATACTGATGAAAATAATAAATATGAAAAATGAAAAAATACAGATAGTAGATAGTAGATGGTATGGCACAGGAGGAGGAGGAGGAGGAGGAGGAGGAGGAGGAGGAGCAGAAGAAGAAGAAGAAGAGGAAGGAGGCGTCCTCACACAATCAGAGCCCGTCTACGACGAGCCTTGCCACTCTCCATTAACCCCCATTGTATCGAACTTGGTTGCAGTTCCATCGTAATTCCACTGGGGGTGATCGCGGGCGAGTGCAGAATGAATGGGGCTCTATGGAGCTAGAAGGCTAAATTTGTCTCTTACACCTGTTTATGGTTGAAAAATCGCAAATACTGTTACGGTTAAAAGTGAAATTAGCGAGAACTTATATCCTTTCGATTTCCTACAGGTTGGGCTGTTGTTGGCCATAACACGCTAGCATTTGCTAATGAATGCTGATTGGTCAGTGACGGACTTTGCGGCTGTTTACGACCAGAGATCCCACTTGATGGCACCCGAAGACCAAGTGAATCTGGAAACACTGCTCTTAAGGAGAACTTTTCTATCAAAGTTAATATTTGTGTATACAGAGAATGTCTAATATAGTGTAGACGGGCTCTGGCCAAAATGTCTCGAGTGTCTCCGTCTGGTCTCCCTAGATGGGCTCTGGAGATTGCCGTAAAGCAGCACCTCTCACGATATGAAATGTGTGACGTCATCACACTTTCTGAACGGCTTTTTAGAACAGATAGATGAAATTAAAAAATCCAGTATTCAGCTGAGTGTATTTTTTAGCCCGCCCTTTTGCAAACAGTATTCAAATTACTAGACAAAAAATTATTTCCAGAGAAAAGTGGATTTTTAGGGGTGTATCCCCATAGACTCCCATTCATTCTGCACTTGCCCGCGAGCACCCTCACATGGACAGAGACGTGTTTCCGAGAACCGGAAGTTAGACGAGAGTGGCACTTCTCCCCATATTAGAGATTCTCTGACACAATACAAATGGAGTTTCTCAATTCGCGTTCTTGTCTGTACTTGTGAAACGTCATCACTCGCGACCCAAGTTCCAATTCAAGTTCGCATCTAACCAAGTTCGGTCCAAATTCAGCAACACCGGAGGAGAGAACTCATAACTATAAAATTGATAAATTTTACAGTTATGAGTTCTAACCCTAACCAACGGCAGAGTTGTAGTAATTATTATAATATCAGTGGTACCTCTCTGAGCTGTAGGCTGTAATTTACTTAAATCAAATTAACTAAATTAATGGAATGGAATTTATTTATGAAAACGGAGGAGGCAGAGTAGTGTTTATATCATTTCTCTTTTTTTTTTATTATAAACACTGCAAGATATCTGGTTAAATTAAATATTGTCAAGACAGTTGAGATGGAGAAGTCATCAAGTCGCTGCTGTTCCAATTGCAGAATGACCGAACGTCCTCCAAGTCTGTACTCCTTAGTCGACCTCGCCAAGTCCCAACTTCAAAAGTTTGCCAGTGTGAACTTGACGAACTTAGTATTGAGAAACGCACAAAGTCAAAGGAGAGAGATGAATTGGCCCCTCAGTTACACCTTTTCATGATAGATGACGACGACCACGCCCACATCCATCCCAAAGCCACGCCCCATCTTCAGCTCTTCCTTGCTCCATGACCAAACTTTCTATAAAATATTGCTATGTTACATGAGTCAGTTTGGAGGTTATATATGTCTTTTTGTGCTCAGCAATGCCCACTACCACACCCGCTTTTGAGAAATCAGCATAAAACATTAATCACCTGTTTCTTGGTTGATGACTAACCTGTCCACAAAGTTTTGTGCAAATCCATTCATAAGTTTATGAGATTTCCTGCTGGCAAACAGACAGAAAACATAACACCTGTGCAACTCTAAATCATATGATACCCACAGATACATCACTTAGTGCTTTGCAATGCCAACAATAAAGTTGAATGAGCCTGATTTCGTTCTTCCTTTTCAGCACCATAACACTGTCTCCTGGAGTCACGGCCCTCATGGGAAAATGAACTGTGATCTATTAATCTTTCATCTAACGTTAATACTGTATAAGTTTTACTTTGCCAGGACTACGCACAACCAAAAATAGCCTTGCTCATCCTCATTAACAGTTGGACATATTACACATCTGTCCTGAATGATTATTTATTTACATTTCTATGAAATAGATTGTATAGTCAGTTTTTTCCTCTATTTCCCTGTCTTTGTGGTATTTTTTTCATGTGTATTTTGCCCATTGGTGGCATCTTTCCCATCGGCTGTAATGAGAGCTGTGGCCAAGCTGTTAAGCGACAGAAGTTGGAGTGTGGGAGGGTGCGGTATGCGCCGCTGTGTGAGCAAGGGATTGTGCTTTTATGGGTTTAAATAGGAACTGGACAGCAGGTGTAGAAAAACACCGTGAAACGAATCCAAAGTTGCGTATAATAAGAAGCCATGGCAAAGCTAGGTGAGAACTTTACTAGGTACACCCTTTTTTTTTTATTCAGGATGGGCTAGTGCTTATATTCACTCTGTTTCAGCAAATGGGCAACAGGCCATCTGATTTTCTGACCAGTCACAGCACTTGTAGGCATCTCTTGTCCAGAACTCCAGTGGGACTTATAATAACTAACATTAATACCAACTCACACCTGGCTTTGGTATAGGCAATTTAACGGAAACAGCATTTGATATTTTGTTGAAATTAACCCCTTAGGAAAAGTAATTTTAGCAGTACAGATAGGCTTACACTCAGCTATACTATTAGCTATTTTAATGGCTTTTGGAAGGATACTGGCTTCTATAAATACCATAGCAAATTATATTACCATAGTACATTTAACAAAATACCACTCAGTAGGTAATGTCTCCATAAACTCACATTTGAGCAGTCTACCACATGGGACTATCTATAGAAATTTAATGATGATACAATAGCAGATATAGCAGAAATAAAATACCATAAAGTGTGATAAGGTCACTATAAATTCAATAGTGAGCACCACAGAGTGTAGGAGTATTACAAGAATATTATGGTGATTTTTTCCCCCCTTTATAGTTATCTAGCTGATGGGCAGAAAGCCAAGATGCTATTTTTTTATTACAATTGTTATTGTTATTGTTATTGTTATTATTATTGTTGTTGTTGTTGTTTTTGTTTATGTATGCATTCATTTATTTTTATTCATGGTTTGAACTGATGGTAGCCTAATTAATTGAAAACTGGCAGACTTTGTAGAAATTGTTAACATTTTGAAAATTTCCTGTGAATTTCCCCATTGTGGGACTAATAAAGGCTGATCTCATCTTATTTCCTGATGACATGTGCCAGTATTTTAAACGTACAAGAGTTTCCAAGAACTTCACAGTGAGGTTTTTAGAAAGTCCGCTGTTTCACCTTGGAGGAAAATGAACCACAGCGAACAATACATTTAGAAAATGTAGTTCAAAGTGACTTATAAAAATAATCTACATCTGAAATATTTATATCCGCAATTTTATATATAATACAAAACTACATTAAAAAAAAAAAAAAAAAAAAATATATATATATATATATATATATATATATATATATCAGTGATTATGATGTTACCACAATTGGATTTTATTTAAAAATAAAAGGCTAAGAAATGTTCACAGTCAGGCCATAACTCCAACATTACTCAGTCTGAACTCTGAACCTAAAGCAAAACCAAATGACACAGTTTGGTTTTGTCAAAGAAAAAAAAAGGGGGAAAAAAAAGAACTAGGAATTAAATTAAATTAATAATAATAATAATAATAATAATAATAATAATAATAAAGGTCTTAGTATAATTTGACTTGTATAGCACTGACCATCACCTGAGTTAGCAAAAAAATTACAACTAAAATTATGAACAATGTAACCCAAACTTATTATCACATCAACAACAATTAATAAAGAAGAAGAAGAAGACATCAACAACAATTAAATGGTAAATTTAAAGTCAGTTTTGTCAGAATAATTGCAATACCTTGATGTATTTACAGTAAATAAATGTGCCCATGGTATAACTTCTGTCTCACGCCTTGTGCTTCTAATCCTCGTTGCTTGCTGCCACAAAGAGGATCTTTGCCTCCCTGGTCAAGTTTATTATATATTTTTTTCTTTACTGAAAAAGGTAAACATGTCAGAAGTGATGTTGCCACGAGCGTTTCAGTCTTTCCACCACCTGCTGTACAGCGAGAAGGTCTGACAGCTTCACTTTTGTTTGCCTGAACCAAATCAAGGGGCTCCTCAAGACATACAGGTCACACTTTTGCAAAAACTAAAGTCTCTGGTATAAGCTAAGGCCACTTTATTGTTATGTGATATAGGCTGCTTCCATATGATTACATAAGTTTCATTGCACAGGGTCTCACCATTCAGTTTATATTAAAACAGATGAATTATGGTCATTATAATTCAATATCTCATGCATACCTTTGCATAAAGTTGCAATAATCAACCTGCCAAAGCAAATTTCAAGTTTTGCTGACTAATGTGTGGAATCAGCATTTAATAAGATTAATGACTCTACATGGTTCTCATAGTCAGCCCAAGTCTCATGGGCTATAGGCCCATGTCTTTTATTTATCTCACGCCTGAGTCAATATAGTTCTCATTTTTTTAGATTTCAAGTGTAGCTTTAAAGGTGCACGATGTCTAATTTATATAATGATGGATGTCAGCTGTCAAAAATGTTTAATAAGCACATAAATTAATGGTTGAGTCCTAATGGTTTTCATAGGGCTGACTCGTTGATAAAGAAAATGCTTATTACACATTTTTTTATTAACTGAGTCTTAAGGTATTCACTTAAATCAACCCTCAGCAATTTAACTTAGTGTACCTTTAATCTTCTGTTGTTGAAATGAAATATTTAAGAAGTGAAACGCTTTCTTTATGCAAGAGTGCACCCGATATTCATCCAAAACAAGCACTTTATTTTTGGCAGATTGCTAACATACCTGGGTGGGGCTCCATATTAACATTGCATGGGGAAACTGTGGAAACAGGCCAGCTGGACATTTTTTGACAATTTAGTTTTATAAGGTTTTCACTGAAATTTTGCACCGTGCACCTTTAAATCATCCCCCTTTTATTTACTTTTTCTTGTATTTTGTTTTGTTAGTTTGAAAATGTTCAGGATTAGCCAGAATGACTGTCTTTATGCAACTCTGAATCCCAAATTAATCCAAAACAAGCGCTTATTTACAGCAGGTTGTTGATTTGCGCCAATATATTAACATATGGCACAGGTGTATGGGAGCAGACCGACCAGCCACAGTGGGAGGAAAAAAAGCATCAAAAACACCAGCATTTCCTAATGTCGCACTCTGGCTGTGATGCTGTGTTTCTAACCTACAGCCCTCAGCAGAATTATGATGGTAAACTAGATTGTTTTTGTGCGTAACACGGCCTCTTCCGCGCCGCGCTCCCTGTCACGACGAGGCCGGCCGCCGCGGCTCTTTTCAGGTCAGGGAGCTGTCCGCGGTGCTGAAGCCGCTCCGCACACCAGGCCTCATTCATTAGTCTGTGTCAGAAATAATAGCCTTAGTTAGCCTCTCGCCAGACGAAAACCCCTCGGGCATTATGACCCAGCAGTGGGCCTTTATGAAAGTACTTCAGAGAGAGAGAGAGAGAGAGAGAGAGAGAGAGAGAGAGAGAGAGAGAGAGAGAGAGAGAGAGAGGTTTCCAGTAGGGGAGGTGGAGGAGAGATGGATAGAGAGAGAGGGGGAGGGAGAGAGAGGGGGGGTTCCAGTAGGGGAGGTAAAGAGAGAGAGAGAGAGAGGGAGAGAGAGAGAGAGAGAAAGAGAGAGCGAGAGAGAGAGGGAGAGCGAGAGAGTTGTTGTAAAAAAAAAAAAACAAAGGGAGAGGGAGAGTAAGGGGAAGTTCGATTGAGAGAGGGGTTTGAAAGAGAGAAAGAGAGAGAGAGAGAGAGAGAGAGAGAGAGAGAGAGAGAGAGATACTAGTGTGCGTGGAGAGAGAGGAAGAGAGAGAGAGAGAGCGACAGAGAAGAGCTGAATGAGAAGATATTTGTAGTATGGGGAGGTACAGAGAGAAAAAGAAAAAAGGGAGGGAGAGACAGTGAGCGAGTGTGTGTTTTTGTGTGTAAGGGCCTGTGCATGTGTGTCAGAGAGAGAGAGAGAGAGAGAGAGAGAGAGAGAGAGAGAGAGAGAGAGAACTGGTATCAGTGCTCTGCCTTGCCAGTATAAAACCAAGAGTCAGGCTCCACCAGGCTGAACTTGTGAAGAGCCACGCATCACACTCCGGTTCTGAGAGCGGATTAACACACCTGCCTGTGTGCACGAACAAGTTCTATTTTCATTTTTTCTCCACACTTGGATGGCCATTTGATTGGGAAAATGACAATCAAGTCACTTCAAACGAACGGCGGATGATGGGAATGCTGTTTTGCGTGCCATTTTTTATGACTGCTTAATTTAATAGCAATGTAGCTGCTGAGGTGACTAAGATGAAGAAGAGGAGGCAAAAAAATGGTGATTATGGCAACATGTCTCGTCTGATGTTGGAGAGCTACTGCGCTTTCGGTGGACAGCGGTAGAGATGGAGCTGCTTACATCTTGGGTAAAAAACAAATTAAGAGAAGAAGCGCAAGGTATGGATGCGTATTTGAATCTTTTTAGAGTTTTCTCCGGGCTTGCTTTTGAGCTGAATGACAGGGGGATATGATAGGGCAAGGTGGAGGGATGGAGAATGCCAGCCAGCTCAAACCAACGCCTGTCATCTACGGAGAGCTGTTGAACATCTCCACTAACGACACCCATGCCAATTTCACGTCGAAAGGAGAGGCCAAGGACACTAACCTGGCTTTCCAAGCGGGTCTAGCCGTGACCTTATCGCTCATAACTTTCGCCACAACACTATCCAACGCTTTTGTCATCGCCACCATTTACCAGTCCCGAAAATTACACACTCCGGCCAACTTTCTGATCGCCTCCCTGGCTGTCACGGACCTCCTGGTGTCCATTTTGGTGATGCCCATAAGCGCACTGTACACGGTGAGTCAAACCTGGACTTTAGGGCAGGTCGTTTGCGATATCTGGCTCTCGTCGGATATAACGTGTTGCACCGCATCCATCCTTCACCTGTGCGTAATTGCGCTGGACCGCTACTGGGCCATAACGGACGCGGTGGAGTACTCCAAGAAGCGCACTCCGGGGCGCGCAGCCGGCATGATCGCCACCGCCTGGGTGATCGCCATCTCCATCTCCCTACCGCCTTTCTTTTGGCGTCAGGTGAAAGCGGAGGAGGTGACCAGCTGCAACGTGAACACCGATCACATTTTCTACACTATCTACTCCACTTTCGGCGCTTTCTACATCCCCACGCTGCTCCTCATCGCCCTGTACGGGAGGATATACGTGGAAGCCAGGAAGCGCATCCTGAAGCAATCGCCCAGCAAACCGGGGAAGAGACTCACCTCGGCGCACTTGATCACCAACTCGCCCGGTTCTGTGGCGTCCAACACGTCGCTAAATTACGGGACGAACGACACCTCCTCCTGTGACACTATCTCGTCCGCAAATGTGAGCCAAGTCAAAGTCACTGTGTCCGACGCGCTGCTGGAGAAGAAGCGGATCTCCGCCGCCCGGGAGAGGAAGGCGACTAAAACTTTGGGAATAATCCTCGGAGCCTACATCATATGCTGGCTCCCGTTTTTCATTTACACTCTACTAGTGCCTGTCTGCGAGTCCTGCTTCCACCCGGAGTTATTTGACATTTTCACCTGGTTAGGTTACCTCAACTCGCTTATCAACCCCATCATTTACACCATGTCCAACGAGGACTTCAAGCAAGCTTTCCACAAACTGATACGGTTTAGATGCTGCAGGGCATGAACTGTGATTACCAGCCATAAAACCCTACCCTATCCCCCGCATCCCCAGCCTCCCAGCAGCTTTTGGTCAATGACTGCTCTAATGCCAGAAATCAGTCAAATCCATGCAAACCTCCCTGCTCTCAAGGTGCAGCACAAATATTTCGATTCTCCAGTATGCCAGAGGGCAAGCAGTCCAAATCCATTTTGTTTATGATAATGCCGCTGCAGGATGGGCTCCTGCCTGATGAGTCCTGGAGATGAGTGTGAAAATGTATTGACCTGCCACTGCTATTGCATAAGGGTGCAGTTTAGTCTGCATTGTAATATCTCTGACACTGCTTAATGAATGGCTGTCATTTCACAACCACTGGATCTGTTTCTGGATAGTCTGCTGCTGCTGCTGCTGCTGGTGCAAGGAGACATGGCAGGGGGAGTTAGGAGCTCGAGGGAGGAAGCACTGTGACTGGTTTGCCATTGATAGTCTATATAATGACTTGGTTCTTTGGAGAAAGCCCATAGCCCCCGATGCAGGGGCCCCGCCTGTACGTGCTGCACTGGACTGTGGCCTACAGACTCATTTTGCCATACAAGTTCAACAGTCAACATCAGTTGGCTGGTAAGCACAAACAGCTTAGGACTAAGCTGCCATCGCCCCGCGGGCAAAAAATAAGAATAGGAATTGTCTTTTTCTTTTTTTTTTTTTTCTTTTCCTGACTCAATAAGGGGAAATACTGGTGCCTAAAACTGTTTTGTTTTGTTCCTCAGATGTGCCTGGCCCAGGTGGAGATAAGCATGAGATACAAACTTTATTTTATCTTGTGGTCAGTGTATGTAATCTTTTCCCCCTCTCTCTTCTCGTTGTGACTGATGTTTACTCCCAACAAGACTCCAAAATGAGTGTAAATGTGCGAATCTGTATGCCAACATCAGTGTGATTTTTCACTTTTTATTTCCAATGAGCTTCCACTTTGCTCATTCGAAACATGGCGGCCTGATGGGTATTAATACTGTAAAATAGCGCAAAGTTATCATCACTGAAAGAATCAACAGCCGGGCCTGTAAAACACCAATCTGCTCCACCAGGCTGCTTGTTAATGATGTGTTCTCACTTGTTAACATTAGCTTTGATGTTACATTTCATATCAGGTTAACATGAGCTTTGATGTTACACGCGGGCTGAACAAAGAGCACTTCAAATTTATTAACTTCCACTGGGAAAATTGAACAGGCCTTCTCATGCAGGGCTCCTATGGTCATGGCAGTCCCGGAAAAATTGTGAAATTTGGGATTTTTGTCCTCCCATGCCTGGAAAAGTTATTGAAGATGAGACATATCCTGTCACTGGGAAATGTTATAGTTATCTGACCATCATCTTTTTTTGTTGTTGTTGTTGTTATTCAAGCAGTCACACGTTAAATGTCAAGCTTGGTTGCTGCTGCTCCCTCAAAAGAAATAAGCCAAGTAACACATTTATTAGCTGAATCAGACCCAAGGCGATTGATGCAACCACAACAAGACGTTAGACATTCAAATTAAACCCCAGAAACCTACAATAAACATGAACAAAGATAGACAGACTGGTCATATAAACGGCACCATATGGCACATATCATGTAACAGTAATGGTCAACTCAGAAAACGATCTAAAAAATGATTAAGAACCCTGAAAATTTGAAGTTTAACTGAGCTGACGAGCTAAACCCAGGTCTTCAGCAGCACAATAAAAGTGGGAAAAGTGACCACAAAAGGGCCACTTTGACCTTCTGATTGTTCTCTGTCCTCTTAAAATAAGTGAGCACTCATCTAGCGAGGACACAAAATGGCTGCCACAGATAGGAGCTGTGGAATCAGAGCACAGGGAATGAGAAATGACAGAATTATAAAAGATTAACCGGGGCATTTCTTGGTGTATCGCAATTATTTCCCTCACTATACATGGAGGATGGCTGCCAGAGAAATTTGGTGATGAAGTATCTCGTCTTATCTTGTCATGTCCATGAGCATCTGAGGTATGTAGACAGTAGAGTTCTTCAGTATGAGTTTTATTGACACTGATAGCAATTCTTATAGTTTAAAAAAAAAAAAAAAAGCGAAAATGCAGATATTCTGTATTTTCTGCTGATAATCATGTCTTTAAATATGAAAGTCGCTATGCAAAAAAACAGGAACACTATTACAAAAGTAAATCTCATTTAAATGAAAATGAATGGGTTTGGGTGAACAAATCAACAAAGAACATATTGCAAATGAGACAAATTCTCCCAAAAAATATAAAAAATCTGTCATATTGGAGAGGGAAGACATGGTCACTCCTCAGTCTGATACTGAAGAGAAGGGCAGATATTGGCCAAATGTACTGGTAAACTGATAAATCAGTGTAATCCCAGTGGATGGCACATGAAACCTGAACTCTTACCACAGCTGCTGTGGGATTATTCAATCAGATTATTCACCTGCCAGCTCCCAAAACCAATTTTCCACCTCCATGTCAGCATTATCAAACTCTCTCCGGCAGCCATCTTCACCGTTCGAGCCAAATCTTGATTTCAGTGGACGTTCCCATTCTGCCTGTTCCAGTTCTGTGATGAATAGCTTCTTTGTGTACAGTATTGATCAGCTCAATGTGAAACTCATCTGATGGCTGTATCAATCCAATGGAAGTCGCATTTCATCCAGATTAGCTTCTGCTGTACAACGCTTCTGCAACACATAAGTGATGCACTGTAACCGCTTTGCTCTGCAGGAACAAGTGTCCTCCGCCCCGATTGGAGAGCAAAGCACTGCTGCTGTTGTGAAAACTGAAAAAAAAAGGAAAAAAAGAAAAGAAAAGAAAAAAAAAACAGTTAATAAAAAGGTCTATGGCATCACGAGGTTATGATACTTTCCTTGGAGATGATGGGAACAGTTATGGCTGGAGACTAATCACTCATTTTTCTGTTACAGTGATGTAATCCTGATTTACAGCTGTCACTGCAGACTAACATGAGCAACAGATTGCTGGTTTAATGTAAGATGCTGATGCCCATGCACATTTTCACGAAGAGAGTGGTGACATTTCTTTTATCATTATTGCAGTCTGCTGTGGTATCTGCTCTCCTGTCTGCCTCCTCTGCTGCTTTGAGGGGATAAAACATTGCGAACGTTGGAAATTCACAGATGTGAGCTGATGGCATTAGAGGTATGCAACTTGCCAACCAAAATTAATCAGTGAAAAAAAAAAAAGAAAAAGAAAAGGAAGAAACTATGGGGGGAAAATAAGTGATTTCAAAGCAGGACGTGATCTGGGAGCTGTTGAAACTGTAGCCTAATGAGATGCATCCCGCTTCCTCTACATTTCTTATGCGTGTTTCTGAAATGGGACAGGGGATTATATATTTATGTGCATACAGTATAATGAGGTTATCATTGCTCTGAAGTGGTTGGCCACTGTTTTACAGCTTGTAGCCTTTTTTTTTTTTTTTGCTTTTGCATTAGGGAATATGTATGATGTGTAATCTTTTAAAAAATGAAGAGCTTTGCTACAAAATATCCACTTTGGATATCAAAAAAAAAAAAAAAAAAAAAATCTTCTAAAAAGATATCGGGGAGCAGTGCACCAAAATGTCATCGTTCAGTCAGATCCTTTCAAAGTAAAAAAAACAAAAAAAAAACAAAAAAAAAAACATAATTCGTGGTAATTTTGTGCCACCAGGCTTTTGTAAGGCTCGGTGTCATCTTTTTTTTTTTTTTTCAAAAGGTGGAGATTTTATTTTGCACTCAAAGTACATAACAAGTCAAATCTCGCCTGTTGAAATTGGCCTCCATTTTCTCGATTGTTGCACGACAACACAAAGACGCACTCGTCAAATGTCCTTGGCATCCCATTAGAGAAATACATCTCGAGATATTGGAAGCAAACACTGCGCCATTGTCTTTCATTCCTTTGTCAAAAATTAATATCATTCGCTCCCTTTGAAATCGATCAGACCACTGTGGCCCCTGATTATGGTTTCCATGGTTTGATGCTCTGCTAAACCATGGCAACACCGGCTCTGCTGGAAATGTGTCATGCCACAGAAGCCAAATAAACACATTGTCTGGAATATAGATGAAGGCCGAGAGGAGATGTCACGTCGGTGTGCCTCGGTTTCTGATTCATGTTAAAGGAGAACCTCTACATGCTAATCCGATGGCCTCGCAAAGTCCAGGCTGTGGGTGATTTAGAAGAAAATGGAGACTTTCTGGAAATGCCGTTCCTATAGTCTGGAGATGTTTGTCGAATTTGTGAACATCTCTCCTTCAAAAGCAGGAACTGGAGATCTAAGACCATGGATACACAGACTTTTTTTTGTGTGCACAAGAGTTTTCAGATGCATTTGAACTTTATTTTATAGTGGAATTGTTGGTTTGAAGCCAGAAAATATCCTCCTACATCCCCACCAAACCCTCTTCCTGTCATTTATACCTTCTTCCCAAGTTTATTTTCAATGGATCGGCAGCAAATCTTCACCTCTTGATGAAATCACAAGTGTGAGGTTCTGCTCTCCGGTTCCTGGCCTTGAAAGAGACTTGCTCACGTTCATAAATATTAGCCGCGCCGACCAAAGAAACGGCACGGAGGAATTGTTAAACCGAGATGTTCCTCTGGTGCGTTACTCCTCCAACCAGCTGCCTTTTAATGTTTCTCTGAGAACGGCACAACATCTTTAATGACCTTGTTCCACTCGTTGCCAAAAGCTTCATATTTCACGCTCATACAGCACATGTGACAGTGATCAAACAGCGAAACACTTCACATTTACATTGGAGGCATTTAGCTCCACAGCGAAGAATCTGCCTCTTTAGTTCTTCAGTCTAATCTCCAGTGTTCAAATTTTGTTTTTCTTCAAACAAGATTTAAAAAAATCTGCCTGTGGGATGAGATAATCCCACTTGTTTCCAATGCTAATCGACTTGTTTCCATAATTTTCCTGAATCGGGTTCATTTTATTGATTCTAGTGAGCTGATCTGCCTAGTTCTGCCTGATTTTACTTGTTCCCCGAAAAAAAAAAAAAAAAAACTGAAACAAGTGAAACTGCATCGGAAACAAGAGGGATTATCTCATCCCACTGGCACATTTTGTTTTACCTTGACTGAAGAAAAACCAGATTTGAGCACTGAAGATGAGCCTGAAGAACTTCAATTTTGCAATTTTGATGCGTTCATCAAGAGTGATGTCGAGGAAAAGAGCAGGCAGGTGCCTCAGCGCCTTGCTCAAGGACACTTTGACTGGCTTGTGAACCTGTGAACCTCCCCGGCTAAAGTGCTGCATGAGATCTGCCCTGCTGGAGATCTACATCGGTTTATTTACTTGGCGCAGTGATAAAAACCCAACAGCTGAAGTGATTAAAGGTGTAATCACACCTATCGCCGGTCTTGTTTGCTCTGAACCCGAGTGGAAAAGTTTGCTCCGCTGCATATGTTCATTTGCTTCGCGTAGGTCCACACCGCTGACTTTAAAAGCCACCTGGTGCTTTAAAACAAAACAAAGCCAACTTTCCCGTCCCTGTGACTTCAGCTAAACGTCAGCCCACGCTTCGTTTTGTTGTGCCAGCCTTTCCGAGCGTGAGGAGGAACATCCATCTTCCTCTACCCACAATCCCTCGCATTTTACCGTCGTTTAATGAACCTGCCTCCGATTACATTCTCCCACTTAATGAACTGTACAGTGGTTTTCACAGAAGAGGACTGAGACACGTATTTTTATTTGGTGTGACAGAGTTAATGCTGCCTAAGTAAAAGTATCAATCCTATATGATGGAAAAGTCCCTCATTCAAATTTAATGTCCAGAATTTTTATGCGTAGCGGTATAAGCAGTAAAATGAATATGAAAAGCAAGAGAAGTCATTGTGAAGAATGTTTTTTATGGTATTTTAATATTGTAGCTCCAACTGCTCCATATCCTGTTGGCTGGTTCACACTCTAACGGTGCGTCATAATTTGCAAGCTGATAATATTTTGCATGTAAAACCTTATTCTGCAGCCATCAGATAAATGCAGTGCAGTAAAAAAAAAAGTATAAGATTTCCCTCTGAAATGTGGTGCAGTGAAAGTATAAAGTCTCGCAGAATGGGAATACTCAAGTCAAGTGCCAGTAGCTCAAAATTGTACAAAATGTACTTTGTGACTTTGGGGCCTCTGGTTTTACGAGAAGCTGCTGCTGTCCTGTCATGTCGGAGTGAACAGACCCTACATTTCCCACAGAAGAAGACCAAACAAACTCACAGGAATTAGAAGGGAAAAAAAATAATCAAGAGGTTTGGAAGCCCACCCCTCAAAAACAAACAAACAAACAAACAAACAAACAAAAACAAAAACAAAAAAAGATGAAACTAAACCATCAGAATTCAAGACTGTTTGAAAGAAAACAGAGCAACAAGATCCGTAAAGTGACAAAGACAACAAAAATGAAATAAACAGTGTGAGCCTCGATGGAGAAAACTAAATCCTGGGGAAAGTGGGAGTCTGGCAGCGAGTGGGAGGAATGCGTTTGGAGTCAGAGACACACTGTTAAGCTATGCTAACTGTTACTCAGCATATTCACATTCCCCGGCACTGCTCCCTCGCCACCTGCATGCTCTCCTGGCCTTGAATTTTGCATGAGTTTTGTCATGAGCTCTGCGATGAACTCCCAATACATGATAAATGCGCTATCGTGATGAATTATTCAACGCGTACCCGTCTCCCCTATACATATCACTCCTATTTGTACAGGAATCCTAATGCGTCTGTGAGGGGCGCGCCGGCGTCTGCGTGGATTAAAAAATCTCCCCTCGGATGTACTGGTGTGTGCAACAGCCATACGAATCATGCAACTTTAATGATTTAACGATTTAATGGCACCACTTTACAATCAGGCTACCTTTATGACGGTGTTCAGGTTGGCAGCTGATTTTGATTTAGTCTCAGTCTTTTTAAAGTGCGCATCAGTTTTAGTCACATTTTAGCCATCTGAGTTATTGTTAGCTTTAGTCTCATTTTAGTCGGATGTGTTTTTTGTGATTTTTCAAATGAAATCAGCACAGTGACTTTTCATCAGGCGCACACAGATGATTTTAGCTGCACTTCAGTCTGAACTCCATGCGTTTAATGATCCAGCGTGAAGAGCAGCAGCTGCACCGACTGCTGCTTCACTGCAAATCAACAAAATCAACTTTCTTTCATTTACTGTTGTGTCTAGATTTATTTAGCTGCTTCATGTTACAAAATACAATGATACAGTGATTTTAATCCCGACAGATGATCACAGCAACACGGCCGTCCCACAGCAGCACAGGGCGGCTCCTCTGCTCCTGCTGGGCTTTGTCTTTTATTTTCTGCAGCTTTATCAGGAAAGTGTGAACATGGATCTTCTTTCTTTCTTGATTGGAGTGTTTGAATCACAGTGAGCGCTGTGTGGCTGTGGCTCCGCCCTCATTCAACCAATTCAGCCAATGACAGGGCGGCACAATGAACTTTAACCAATGAGCAGTGAGATTATATTTCAAGAGACACACCTGAGGGGGGATTTTTTTGTCTGACAGTCGACCAATAACGTTTTGGTCCCGTCTCATCTTAACAACGAAAACCAAACACACGTCGTCATAGTTATTATCCATAATCTATCGTCTTGTCTCGTCTTTATCGTGGCAAAAAAAAGGTTGCTGACGAACATTTTTCATT
Organism: Myripristis murdjan; assembly: GCF_902150065.1. Taxonomy (NCBI): domain Eukaryota; kingdom Metazoa; phylum Chordata; class Actinopteri; order Holocentriformes; family Holocentridae; genus Myripristis; species Myripristis murdjan. The sequence goes on from NC_044003.1 coordinate 7,267,288, forward strand.
AAAGTCTTCATTGACAAAATTAACACCGCTTCATAAAGGACTTATGAATGGTTTAAATTGGGTTATTAATTAGGTTGTAACCACTTTAAAAATCATTAGTAAATCATTATAAAGCAGTTATAACATAGTTTTCATACATCAGTGCAGGTTCACTATGTAGATAGTCTTATTGTAAAGTGAGACCAGTGATTAGCAGATTTAACAGAACAGATGTTTAGTGCTGCAGTGACTTGATCTTGCCAAATAGTGAGCCTGCTTTGATGAAAACTGTGTTGTAACTTATTTATTCATGATTTATAACCTGCTTTCAGCCTAATTAAAAAACTAACCATAAAGGTGGGTAGGTGTAGTCTTAAAGTAAAGTGGGACCAATTCAACCCCTCAGACTCTGAATTTCCTTTAAATTTCCCCTTAAGTGGCTTCAAAGTTAGAAATGTAAAACATTTTATTCCAATATCACATCCATGTTGTGTCTCTGCTGTTTGCACACTGATACTGAGTGAAATATCCAAAGCCAAGATGCTGTGATTTTCTGGCCACAGCATCACATCAAATAGAAAATATCTCCATGTGTTTGGGATCTTGGGAAACCTCAGGATCTCAGCTAGAATTTAAAATAAAGCTCCGTGGGTTTGAACAAAGCTCGGTCGCACAGCGTGCACCTGATGATGAAGCCACCGAAGGGGCCGCCGGAGTTTAGGAGTTAACTTACCACTAAACATCGTGCCGCAGGTTCATGCTGTGTGTTGGGAAAAAAATGTGAACCTGCTTTAGTTTGGTGTCTGCTATTTGTTGTCACGTTGGGAGCCGGGAATCATCTGCGCTCACAGCATCTGTGATCCGTTAAGCATTCAATTTTTCACACCCATAGAGTAAAACTAATTGAATTTTTTTCAATTTGCATTTTTGCCCGCTTACATAAACATTCTCCAAGAAAAAAAAAAGAGGCAACTTCAACCAGAGACGCATTTATAAAGCAACCTTTTATGAATTTTGATCAAAAATGTCAGGATGAAATAGGGTTCCATATATAGCTCAGGGACGAGAATAATGTTCTTCACGATGAAAATTAATGCAAATAAATGTAGTTTAATTAAGAGGGGATTTGGTGGATTTGATTTGAATTTCACAGGCAGCACCTTCGCAGTGCTGGATCCTGATTGGCTGACAATACCAGCTCTTTAACTTCATATCAAAGTCTACAAAGTTGTTTCAGTGCAGGTCATGTGGGCCTCATGCATGTGTATAAACATAATCAAATGTAAGTAAAGGATGCACAGATGTCATCCAGATGTTGAACAATAAAACTGACCAGCTCTTTCAAAATAAAATGCTGCAGATTGGCCAGATTGGATGGATAATTTCAATGAATCAGCACCAAAATCAGATGCAACTCACTTACTGGACTTTATGTGAAACTTGTAAAACAAGAACAGGTTTAAGAAAATATCTACATTTAACTCCTCAAATGAAAAAATGTAAACATTGAGCACCTTTGATCAAATGTGTGTATAAAGAGCGGGTTTTGAACTTTAGGAAACAAGGTCACGGTGTTCCCACACGGCACGGCGGCTGCCTCGCCTGTTTGGCTCGTGAATATTTTATCTCGCATTTGCGGAGATGTCACAGGTGCAAAGAGAGGCAAATTGTCAGCCACAAAACAAACAACGTAGCTGCGGCGCCTGCATAATGAATGGCTTTAATAGTTTCCGTCTTTGTAGGCCATTACTTTGAGAAGACAGAGAAGACATTATAAAAGCTAACACCGCCATGATTAAAATAATAATTCAGTTACTAGACAAGGCAGGAAGCCCGGCATGTTGTCCTTATTGTGGCGTCTTGATGATTTTGCTTGTGCTTCATTTTTTTTTTAAAAGAGGTCAAATCAAGTATTATTTGATGAGGAATCAAAAAAATCAAACAACCAAATCTTCAGAAAAGATGAGGTCAAGGCTGGAAATCTTTTTTTTTTTTTTTTGTTTTTTAATAAGGTCACTATTAAATTTCAGCAAACCAGACTGTGCTGCTTAAAACAAAAGCAAAATATCACAGTGTATTTTCTGCACAATTGTCTGGAAGCTGGTGAACTGAGACTCGTTTTTGAGAGAGACGAAATGTTCCGGAAACTTTGTGCAACACAAACATCTGACAGAGATGTACTCAGCTGAAATGAGTGCCACAACTTTTCAGAGAGATAAAAACGACTAAGCCCATGCATATTTAACGTGGGTTTTGTCTTTACCTAAAAAAAAATGAACTGCGAGTACATGATAAACGCATTATCGTGATAAATTCTTTACCACGTGCAGCGCAAATCCACACTTGGCGCCCGAATCGCAGCGATGATTGATCAGGACCGGAGAAATCACTGGGAGCAAAAACAAAAAAACAAAAAATGAAGGCCGGTCAGAGTGTTAAAGCTGGTCAGACCGCATCAGTGCGCTCTCTCTTGATACGGGTCCATTTGTAAAGCAAAAAAAAAAAAGCTTATCAAAGAGAGTCTGGCGGCGTCGGCTTGGAGGAAAGCTTGTGACCAAGAGTTGTTGGCTCAAATCCCAGACCGGCTTGGAAAACCATGGTGATGGAAGTGGATAAAAACTGCTCCTCCTCACTTGAAAAACTACATGAGGTGCCCTTCACTGTCTTGAGTTATTTTGTATTCTGCCTGTATTTTGGATTGTGGTCAAGCTCAGCTGCTGGAACAAGGTTGTAACACTGCCAGGGTTATGCTCCTTTTTGTCTGCTTTTTTTTTTTTTTTTTTTTTTTTTTTTTATCAACTATTGCTTGAAAAAATACCAGCTGACATGACCGTGGGAATCCAAAAGGATCCTTGTTTGCTTCATTTATGTCTCCGTCTTTGCTGCGAAGTGCTCGTCACTGTGGTGTCACCTGTTCACCTGTCAATCAAAACGTGTGGGCGGGACTGTCCTCTTGGATTTTCTGTTGACTGAAGATCGAGTTTCTGCTTTTCCATTTTTCCTGTTTGGCCACGGTGGCTCATGTGGTGATTTATCCTGTTTATTCAAAATATCGCTGACAAAGTCTAAACGTAAAGCGCATTGCTTCCTGTGCTGCAGCTACCAGAAAAAAGATGTTTATTTATGTGAAAATATCAAAGATAATTACCTCAAAACACAGCAAAGATATGGCAGACAAGTGGCTAAAGGCAGCAATGATTCTTTAATCAAAATACTAATTAGTTTATATTAACCTAAATAGCAAAAGTGTTGTGCTATTTTTTATGTATGTATTGCTATTTTCAATCTGTCTGTGTTGACCACAAAGGAAATAAGCCTTTTGATTATTATTATTATTATTATTATTATTTATCCTAGAAAAGTTCATTCGTACATTAAATCTGGCGTTAAGAGATTTCTGACCACTAGAGGGTATCATGAGCACAAACAGTTTGCAAATAGAAAGGAGTGGCTTCTACAAAATTAACTTAAGTGTGTTTTTTGGGATGGAAATCAGGAATACATTTCACTTTCTCGAGGCTCCAGTTGCACTGTTAGCGTTATTAATTTCTCTTGGACTTTCAATTCTGAAATGTGGTGAAACTGCTGACTCTCAGCTACAAGGTAAGCTGCCTTCAGTGAACTGTTTCCATTGCCGCAGCGCTGACTGCAGTGGCTGAGGCACTTGGGCGATTTATATGTAATTTGGATGCATGCAGAGTGCGCGGTTTCAGAGAAGCTAAAAATGAAGTTGATGGTGGTGAGAGGGGAAAAGAAGAGCAGCATCAGCCAAAACAGAAATTTAGAAAGGTCAAACCAGGAAAAATAACAGACTGGCTATAAAACTGTATGATGGAAAGAGACCTACAGTGATGAAAGGGGTCATCCGGGCCCCATCAGGGTCAATCAGCCGAAATCAGAGGTTACGGTTGTGAGGTGAGAGGGGACGTTCAGAGGTAAAACTTAACAAACTGCAAACTGCAAACGACGACAAACTGCACAACGCAGGGTTTGGGGGTTTGAATCCCAACTCTGTGAAAAACCAATCATGCCGCACAGCTGTTTCGCTTCACGTATCTACCGATTGGCAGATGCGGAGTCATGTTTATCTTTAAAAACGAGACCCCCACAGCTCCTGCAGCGATACGTGACTCACAGCCAAACTATGACAAAACCTCTTTGCATAAGAGCTGCTGCAGCTGTCGTTTGATGGCATTGTGGTCGGGGCAATTTGCCTCTGCAGCTCAAAGAAAGGTTTCCTAAAGGGGCCGAGGGAGGGAGCAGGAGAGGGGTTGTGCACGACGGACTGCTTGTCTGGCCGGGCGGCTGCGGGATTTCTCCTCCAGCTCCTCGCTCTCTCTCTCTCTGTACAGCTGCTTTTTCATAGCGAGGCTGCAGAGTGGGTGTAATAATACAGGAAAACAATGTCAGTCCTCATGGCAAACAAAGCTGAAGTTGTTGCCAACGGCAGCCCGGAGCTCAAAATGGGCTTGTGACTGAAAGGCTGCCACATCAAATTTTGGATTGACTGGGAAGAATCAGGACGGGGAAAGTGAATGAGAAACGGGGCGCACTCGTTCAAGAGCACCTGCTGCTTTCTCGTCACATGACACACACCAGTAAGGAGGGAGGGGGGGGTGCACGGCTATAATTGAGTGGATTCCTAATCAGGCAGCAAAATAAAACATCATGAGTGCAGAGCGGTCTGCTGTGCACCCGACATTAACATGCATGTCTCGAC